>NC_133616.1:81044009-81229009 GCF_964106895.1 Numenius arquata
GTCCTTGCTTTTCTCTCTTCTAAAGTGGGAGCAAGACTCAGCAGCCCTTTAGGCAGCACGAGTTATTCCTTGCTCAGCACTATGTTGGCAATTAACTGGAGCATTTAGAGGTCAGGGGAAAGACTCAGAGTAAACAGGCAGCAGAATGGTTGTCCATGGGCAGATTTCCTTCTTCTCCTGGCTGGGACCTGCAGTTTGTCTGATACCCTCAACAGTTCCTTGCATGGAGATGTAGCTGGAAGTCCATGCTGCTTCACTTTTCTCTGAAATGAGCACCGGGAAGAGTTTAGCTCTGCCCTGGCTGTGAATATGCGGCGCCTTATCCCACCATTGCCACCACGAGTCTTTGAACACTTTTTCCAAAACAGTTGTGATATGCAGAAATAAATTCACAGTTCTCAAAGTTATTTATACTACAAATAGGGATGAACATGTTATGGTCATATATGGTGTGATCCCAAATGTTTAAAAAGAACTTTTTTTAAAATTAAGTACTGCTGTCCTATTTTTAGTTCTCCTATCACTACAAGATGGTGCTGAACAGAACTTTAGACTTTACCCATCGCTATAATACCCAGATTAAAATAGATCACGATCAAAAAGAGGAGCCTTTTCATCAGCTCAACTTCCTGAAAGGCCTAGAAATGGGAATTTAAAAGAATTTAAAGATTATAATTAGGAGTCCAACCAAAGAGTTAAGTTTAAGCAATATGAGCTGTTGATTTTATTACAAAACTCGGGAAAGACATATACATTAATTACATCAAAAGTTAAGTTGTATTGGTGAGAAAAGTGCTCTGAATAGCCAGCAGGACATGGCATGAAAAATGATTGGAGGCTGTGATACACACATGCACAGAGCTAATCTCACACCTCAGGTTTTTAATCTTTGTTTCATGCAATTTCAACAAAGATTTTGTCTGAAAAGGATCTACAGGATTTCTAAAAAGCTAAACTCTACACTTGAAAAATTAATGTAAGCTAGCAATAAAAATACAGGTGAGTTGAAACTGTCAAAGGGTTTTTCATTGAAAAATATATAAAGCTATAACATTATTGCTGAGCATAAGAAATGCAATGATAAAGCAAGAAGTTTTGAAAAAACAATAATTTCATAGAGAAGATGAACATAGTTCTCTAAGAAACCTTTAAAGAATGAAATATACATAACCACATTTCATAGAAACAAAGCTTTTTAATTCTAAGATATAATTTATAAAAGTTATAAAATAGGAAAATCAGGCTTTAGGTACTGGTCATGGCTTTTCCCTGTTGACTTCCACTTCAAAATTGTGACTGGCTGTAAATTAGACCGTTTCTGAAGTTTAGAATGAAACAATGTCATTAACTGATTTGTCCACTAGAGCCCATGGTGCTGAAAGCAACCAAGCAAGAAAGTAAGCAAATAGGAATTTGATAGAAAAGCTGTATTTTTGGTACACAGCGCAACAGGTAAATCATGAAAGGGCCCAAGTAAAAGTTACTGTTAAATCCCACCTAAAATAAATAAATGAGTAATTTGGTAAGTAAGCAAGCTATTTTGGTGCAGTGGTTGTATGTGCATCTCAAGGGTATTTGGAACCTTTTTAATCTTCCATTTGCTTTAACTCTGTATCAGCTCAGTCAGTAGACTTGCTCCGACTTGAAGAACCCAGTGAAGTACTTGTACCTGCAAGGGTTAATGAACAGGTCCCTGAAGATGGACTTAAATTAGCGGTCTCTGAGCACCCTCCAAGTTCTCCCTGCACAGCTCCAACTTCAGGACTCAAGAACTGTACTCCAGGATGAAAAACACCCACCTCGTAATTTTGCAAGCGCTAGAAACAGTGCATGTGCTAAAGGTGCCTCATTGGATTTGCTCAGAGGCTGGGGATGATTGATGAATCCTTGAAAAAAAAATTAGAACAATGATGGAAATAAACTGAGAGTTGGATTTTCACCTATTTTACATTCCAGTAGTGCCCCCTCTCAGGGACTTTTTTATGCCACGTGATGACCAAAAGCAGAACTGTCCCTGTCCCCAAAGCAGTGCAAACTACACATCTCACTATACAGTTTGTCAACAATTTCTGCCTTCAAAATATTCCTTGGTGCAGATAAAGATCAATTTTTCTTTTTTGTTGCTAAATATTTTGTTTCCAAAGCTCTCCAAACTGTAGATATATTTCCCAGTAATCCATCTTAAGTGCTTTTATAGAATGCAGCTAAGATACTTCACCTGCAAAACAAAACAAAACAAAAGAAAACGAAATAAATAAAGTTAGCATTCACTCTTTAATACAAGATAAATGCCATAAAGTAAACTGCTTTTCTCCACAGAGGTCAAACAAAACAATCCATGACTAAGGTGTTATCTTTCTGCACTCACATTCCACTTCAGATGTTAAGAGAAACAAACAAAAAAGAATTGGTTTTAAGATGTGGAAAACATTTTTTGATGGTGGTGATAATCACATTAACATTTTTGTGGGTAGAACAAGAGACATAAGAGAGGATGGAAGGAAAGTATGTTTTCATTCATGCTTTTATTAAAAAACAAAAAGAAGAGAATTCAGAATGCCAAACTTTCACCCTGGTGCCATCCATTAAATTCTCCAGACAATTTTTTATTCAGAAATTCATTTAATTCAAGTATATTTCAGCAATAGGAAATGTCTCCGTGAAGTGATGTCGTAGCTTTTGCAGAACGACTAGCCTCTTTCACAGAGATGGTGGAACATCATACAATTTTCAGCACAGCTCAAGTATACCGACTTGAGTTTTCTTAGCAGCTCTTTAGCAGGAGGTAGCCAGTGGCTGGGAGTGCAGGCAGCACACCTCGTAGCCCTGAGGGGAAGTTTTTCTCTGGAGGCTGCTCCACAGAGCAGGGATACCACAGTGTTAGTGGAACCTCCTTAACGACATACCTGGTACTGCCCACTGAATGTTCAAGGGGATAATTGCGGTTCCCTTAGAGTCTGGTTAAAATTGGGTTCTCCTGGGAACCGCACTGAGTTCCTAATGCAGGGCTGGTCTTTCACGGCTGTCCAACATTGTACATCACACCCATCAATCCCACAGGAAAAGGAGGCAAGAGGAACGTTCTTCTAATCCAGATAGTGAAAGTGAAATCAGGACCTCTTCTCTCTTGATCTTCCATCATTCCACACCACATTGGTAGCCCCATAATATACTTTTTCTAACTTCCCACTAAGATCTGGAAGAAAAGAGCTCCACTTCCCTACTAACAGGATTTTAACGGAAAATGTTTTTCCTTCCCTCCTTAGGTAGCTGCAATGCAGGTTTATCCCATCCTAAGCCTCTGGTGTTATTTTGCTTTAGCAAGGAAAGAAAATTAAATGCACAGCCCCAAAACTGGATGGCTTTTTCAGTAGCTTTCCACTGTTCCATTGAAAAGTAGACAACAGGTAGATGGTGTAGGATTTGTCTTGTTGTCAGCCAGTCAGTAGCAGTTAGATGGCAGTAGGTATTTCTTCCTTATAGACTGTCCCACTGCAGAACATGTTGTCCCTGGCTCCCTATAGCACAGGAGTATGGACAGGCTGCATTGCTACAAAGGGTGTGAGGTGCCTCCAATCTACAAGTGACAGCATCGTTTCACACATCGTGGTGCTTTTTTTGAAAAAGAAAGCTTCTGAATAGGGGGAAGTGATAGTTAAACAGAGGGCTGTCTTTCACTTTTCACGTTATAACTGGTGGGCTAAAAAGATGATTGGGGGTCTAGAACATCTCTCTTACGAGGAAAGGCCGAGGGACTCGGGTCTTTTCAGTCTGGAAAAGAGAAGACTGAGGGGGGATCTGGTCAACGCCTATAAATATTTAAAGGGTGGTTGTCAGGAAGAAGGGGCCAGTCTTTTTTCAGTGGTGCCCAGTGGCAGGACAAGAGGGAACGGGAACAAACTTGAACATAAGAAGTTCCATTTAAACACAAGGAGAAACTTCTTTCCTTTGAGGGTAGCAGAGCCCTGGAACAGGCTGCCCAGGGAGGTGGTGGAGTCTCCTTCTCTGGAGACATTCAAACCCCGCCTGGACATGTTCCTGTGCAGCCTGCTCTGGGTGGACCTGCTCTGGCAGAGGAGTTGAACTGGATGATTTCCAGAAGTCCCTTCCAACCCCATGTCATTCTGTGATTCTAGGATTCTGTGGTTAATTAGACTGTGATTACAAACATCTGCCTGTGGAAGCTCCAACTGAAATTCTCTTATTTCATATTCCATTGCTCCAGATACTCATCAGCCCCAGTTGCTGCAGACTTGATTTTTGAGAGGACTGGTCTGCATAACTGTTCTTGATTTATTCAGTTTTCTGACACACTGTCATCTTTACATTTTCACACTTTCACTGAAAAAGACTGAAAATGGAATTGAACCAAAACTTTTAAGTTTATCTTTGTGCCAGGAGTTACCAGCTTTGTGTGATTTTCATCTGAAACAAGAAATCAGGGGAGCTGGGTATCTGCAAATGTCAGTGGGTCCAGCCCGACCCCCTTGCTCATTACAGAACATAAAACCAGCTAAGGCCTGATTGGTTTTGAGTTTAGTTCTATGGCAAAGTGACAACAATTTTCTTTGGGTTTTCACTTTCTAATACGTGTCTTCTGTAAAATAACAGTTCCCATTCTTACACATACTTAACTGATGCTAACATTATTTAAACCAGGCTATGGAAAATAAGTATTTACTTCTCAGCAGTTGTTAAAATGCCATTAGAGATTATATTCAAATTTATACACTACATAAAAAGTAATTATGTTCATGTGAGACAATGATGATGATGGTGGTGGTGATAAGATCAAGCAGCAGATGTGTGAACACAAATGTCTGCCATCTTATTTTAAACATCAGATGAGCTAAATGGAAGCTTAAGTATCTTTTGGGGATCGTTTTGTTAACTCAATATAAATAATTCTTTAAATTTTATTCTCCATTTAAAGGTATGGCAAATTATAGTGGAATGGTGTTCACAGTGTTGATACTATAGCAGCACTGACATCATTACTTCAGAGGCAACTCATTGAGAAATGCATTAGGTAATATGTCTTTTTAAATGCATAAGCAGGAAAAGAGTTTAAAATTTGGTGCCTCTCATCAAACCCTATAGGTACTTACCATGCTTGTTCTCAACAGAGTCTATCGAGACACAGCCAAGGGTCTCCTTCACATCTTTTAACAATGAAAGGGGGCTTATAAGAAAGATGAGGACAGACTTTTTAGTACAGCCTGTTGTGATAGGACAAGGGATAATGGTTTTAAAATAAAAGAGGGAAGATTCAGACTAGATTTAAGGCAGACATTTTTTATGCTGAGGGTGGTGAAATCTGGGCCCAGGTTACCCAGGGAAGTTGTGGATGCCCCATCCCTGCAAACATTCAAGGTCAGGTTGGACAGAGCTCTGAGCAACCTCATCTAGTTGGAGATGTCCTTGTTAATTGCAGGGGGGTTGGACTAGATAGCTTTTAATTGTCCCTTCCAAACTATTCTATGATTCTGTGATCTCCAGCCTCTTGGGCTTTCTCACCTTTGAAATTCTCATGAGATCTTCAAGAAAACATCTGCTGGAATGGACATGACAATAAACAGTGGTGGAGTCAGAGGTACCTCCTACCTGTTCTTTGCTGTGTTTTCTCTGGTAACTCAAGCATAAGAAACACATGCTTACATTGCACCTTTGCCTCACTGAGCTTTAACCCTTCCTGCAGCCTCCGAGGACCTGGCTTAACCACCCAGTGCTCCAGGGCGGAGACTTCCTCAGTCCACAGCATCTGTATGCCACATAAAATAATTCAGATTTGCTGGGCCAGGAAGAGGGCGGCCGTGGGTCGGGCAGTGGATGAGGAAGGGGGAAGGTCTCAAGCAATGAAGTGAATGTCAGATGTGAGGTCAAACCTCAGCTCCTTACTATGAAACACCAAAATGTGATGAGAGGAGAGGATAGAAGAGGTGGGGAAACACCAGTTCTGCTAGGCAGGGCTGAAGGTCAAGCTTTGCATCCCGGGACCCAAAACCACTTTGGAGATGTGGATTGATAGGGTGGCTGTATCACTGTGCAGGTCAGAGCAAGAGCTGCTACCTGTTGCTTCAATAAAAGAACACAAAGGAAATGCAGAAAACTGCAGGAACAGGCTCTTGAACAGAGCATGTAGTTCTTCATTGCCCTCTGTCCTCTGCCACGAGCCTTCCTCAACAGTTTGACTGCCATGCTACAGAGAAAAAGCAGTGTTTCCATCCAGGCTGTGATGGATAGCCCTAGTTGGAAGGAGCTATATAAGCTATAATGTGTTATAAAATCGTTTTTAATTTATTAGAAGAAGAAAAGAGCAAGGATCGTTTCCACTAACCTTAACCACTTTATCGGTATTAAATCACATTAAGTTGCTGTTATTTTCTTGTATTTGGCATTTTCTTCTGGATGTTTATTCTGATCCGCCTTGGCCTCCAGCCAAATGTACATCAAGTGTTCAGAGTCAGTTCGAAAACTCCATTTCCCCTATAAAAAATGAAGAGAGATAATTATATTTAAGAGCACTGTATAGAAAAGAAAAGTGGTTGTAATTTACTTCTATGGGCAGGTGTAGAGCAAAACAATAGCTTTGAATAGACATATCGTGTGAGCTGTTTGAGTAGACCATGTATACCTACTGCTTTCATATGGCTTACAGTGAAGAGGTTTGAATCTGATGCTGCAAAAGAAAACATGCCCGATACGAGATGTGCAGACAAGCCCAAGGAGCTCAGTACTGTCAGTCTGAGAGGCAAAAATTTACACGTTTCCTTAGCCTAATATTTATTTTCAGGGTAATGCAAGTCACAGCTTCCCATCACGTAACTTATGAAGCCTTGGGTCAGGGGGAGGTAAACCAAGAAAAACTCCATTGAACTTAGACCAAGTCACAGCCGCAAGAGCAGGAGTGTGGATGCATGTTTATATATACCAATATCATTAATTACTTCACTCAGCTTCTTCTAGGGGCGATGTTGGGTATCGCCATCCCCAGGTGATATATTGACTCTTTAAAATTTAATCAGTGAGTTGAATATGTTCTGCAAGCTTTATAATTCACTGTACTTTAGACTTACTATTTCAAAGTGGTATAGCTTGGGCTAGCGTTCAGAATACATTCAGAAAACATGCAGATAAAGCAATTAGACACTTTACAGTTGGCTTATTGGTGACAGTGTCCATACTAATTAAACTGATTGAGAACACATGCAGTCTCATAAGAGGGACAGGTCAGGACTAAATTTTTCTTATGAGGATACCATAAATAGGTCACACAGTGAAACACCATCAATACTAATTGATTAATATGTTCTACAAACCCAATGGAAATTAGGGGAATTTGCTATTTTAAAATTAGGCCAGTTATAAATGATCTGAGATGGTTCTAGCTGCCTAATTTTAGGCAAGTAAATTCACTTTGTCCTATCACTTTTAAGTAACACAATTAATATATGCAAATTAACTAAATTTCCTATATCCTAATTGACTGAGTCACAAACTTATCCTTTTGCAATGAATTCTTTGAATACCATCAGTCAAATTAAAAATATAGCAAAGAACTTCAAAATTTTTCCTATAACTGTACTTACAAAACGTAATTTTAATAAAACTATCTATTGAAAAAAGAAAAAAAATTGCTTATGAATTTCAAAACTGCTTCTCTTACTGAAATTCTGTGTATTCCATGACCAAAAAGAGAACATGGACACAGCAGAAATTTTGGGGAAAAAATGTAAGAAAAAACTTTCAATGCAAACTAAAATTGCACGTAACTTACACTTAAACATTTGAAAAAGGAAAAATAGCATTTAACCAGCAGCAATCTGAATTTCAATACAGATATATTGAGTCCTTATGAAACCTCTTGAAAGACTGGAAACTGGTTTTTGGCATCTTTTTTTATGTGAAAGTTATTTGGATATACTGTACTATAAATTTGGTAGGGTATTATTTGCATCACCCAGTGAAAATGAGTTTGGCTGCACGTATTTTGGGCTTCCAAGATCATTACAAGTTATTTAAGGCACGTCTTCAGCAAGTATTGACATCTTCTAAACAAAAAACTTCAACTTTTACATAAATAGGAGAATTTGGCCAAATGTTACAGGTATACAGATTACAGTTATACAGTTATACAGATATACAGACATATAGGTACACAGGTATACAGTTACCAGATATAAGAGCATAAGATTTCACCTTATATGAGCTTCAGAGGTAATGAAGGATTTTCAGTGTCTTTCACAGTTGGAGAAGAAGAAAACTGGAGCAACATAACAAGTACATTTCTGAAGCAGATATCCTGCCCTGTTCTGTTTCCAGTAGCGCTGTTTACAGCTGCGATTAGCTCCTTCTTTTCCAAGACATGCTTAGTCAATCGGGACAACGCCAATTCATTGCTTTCCAGGTTTGTCTATGGTTGTCCTCTGCAATAGTCAACCACGTAGCTAACATTGACACGGTGCTAAATGCAAATAACGACACTGCATTTTCAGTACCCTTACGTCAAGGATATACTTTGGCCAAGCACAATGGAGCCTTTAATAGTGAAAACAACTGCTTCAATCAATCTTTAGTTGTTTTTAGATGCCCTGGAAATCTCTTTCAGCCCCTGCAAGTACATAGTCTGGACCCTGCACATCATCTGAAATACGCTGGCCTCTTCATGAGTCCATCCCAATATCCACCCTAAAAGTTTTTGGATGCTGATCTGAATCAAATAGAATCTATAAATCTTTTTACATTTTATCTATTTCTAGCAGTCTAGTTGGTGCCCAGAGCTAATAACGGCAACTCAATTTATAGTACCGTTTTGTGATTTATGTTTCTAGTCAACAGTATCAACAGCAGAGCCAAGTTCAACAAAACCCTCTTTTGACTTCCAGTTTTGAAAACGGATCACTAACTCTGTCTAGCAGACTAGTAACATCATCCCACAAACAAAATGTAAGCTGAAAATCACTGTTTTACATATTTCCATGTGAATATGAGATTTTGTACTCCTTCTAGATCTGCAACAGCATAATTGCAACTAATAAGCCGAGTTTTAAAATTCTTTGGTGTTTTCTTGCCATGTAAATGCTACACATGTGCATACGAACAACAGCTAAATTAACATCTGGACTCTGGTAAATAAATTTGTTTTGTTCTTTTGCCTTTTGAACACATAATATCAGCTGAGGTCTTTTAAAACAATTTATCTAATGGGATGTTATCAAACGAAATAATGCGTACCATTCACCACATTTTTTGTTCATTAAGTATATTTTGCATAAGCTCGCACTGAACGTTGGCAATAAGATATATTTGATGAAAGCTTTCATAAGTTGCTCTAACATAGTTGATAAGAGTGAGAAATTCCACTATTTACAAAGTATTATTGCTCAGCCACCCTGCTGGTGGGCATCCTGAGGAAGTAAGCAGTAAAAATATTTTTATGAGGGAAGAACTGAAGGCCATGCAAGTTCTTTTTATAATTATTATCGTCTGAACTTTGTTCACATCACTAATCAAAAATGAAGGTTTATCTCCCACTTCTTTATCTTTGTCACACTCACTGGCCTACGTCACTTTTAGACTGTACAAAGAAAAGCTGCACTTTTCCCCATTCCTGCATTTGGATTGTAATCCCTAAAACTGCTCCACACTTATGTGTGCCTATATGTGGAAGTATGTTGCAAATGAGGGTGTAACGTCACTTATTCTTTAGTGTATTTATTTGACTTTTTGATGTAATCTCGATATGTTATTTCAATAAAGTATTATTTCCTTTTTTTTTTTTTTTTAAATGGATAATGAATTGATTTGTAATAGAATGCCTGTTGGACATTCAATGCAGATCATGGAAACTGTTTTGAAGCCAATGGCTCGAAGCCAAGGTGCTGGAGTGAGTGCAGAGGAGGGCAACGAAGCTGGTGAAGGGCCTGGAAAACAAATCAGATGAAGAGCGGTTGAAGGAGCTGGGACTGTTTAGTATGAGGAAGAGGAGGCTGAGGGGAGACCTCATCACTCTCTACAACTACTTGAAAGGACACTGTAGAGAGGTTGGTGCTGGTCTCTTCGCACAGGTAATTAATGACAGAACGAGAGGGAATGGCTTCAAGCTCCAGCAGGGTAGGTTTAGACTGAACATCAGGAAAGAATTTTTCACAGAAAGAGTGGTCGGGCATTGGAACAGGCTGCCCAGGGAGGTGGTTGAGTCACCATCCCTGGATGTGTTTAAGAGCCGTTTAGATGTGGTGTTGGGGGATATGGTATAGGGGAGAACTTCGTAGAGTAGGGTAGATGGTTGGACTCGATGATCCCAAGGGTCTCTTCCAACCTGGATGATTCTATGATTCTATGATTCTAAGCATTGTAGCACCCTGAAAACCAAAGTCATCGAGCTCAGGCAGAGCGTTCCCAGGGGCCACCCTGAGCAAGTGCCTTCCCCGGGCACCGCACAAGGGCAGCGTGATGCTGCAGATCGAGGATGACTGCTGAAGCAAAGGCAGGTAAGGGGAGAGGTGGTCATGAGGGTTGAAGATAACACATCTCTCCCTGTGAGTTACTAGATGATGTGTACGGTTGTGATGCTCTGAAACTGGATTTTGCACTCCACAGGCCTTTCCTGCAGGTACTGGCTCACGTGCAGAGCAGATGCAAAGAGGAACTGTGAGACGATTGCTTTGTCGTGAACATCAACAAACCTGTTTTAAGCAATTTGGCCTCAAATTTCATATACATTCCATACTATGTTACCTTTTCTGAAAATATGTTTCATTTTCAAAACGTATTTTTGAGACGCCTATCGTAAATTTTAGTTTGTAACTTATTTCCCTCCTCCCTTAATTTGCTGCCTGCTTTTTGATGGGCTTCCTGCCTGCACTTCAACCTGCTGTTGCTTACAAGTGTTTACCAAATATCATTAAATATCATTGTGCAAAGACTCGCCATCCCTGGAGGTATTTAAAAGATGGGTAGACGTGGTGCTGAGGGACATGGTTTAGTGGTGGTTTTGGCAGTGTAAGGTTGATGGTTGGACTCGATGACATTAAAGGTCCGTTCCAACATAGAAGATTCTATGATTCTATGATATTGACTTCAGGATGCATAAATATAGCTGATAAAATCAACCCTTCTTCCAGCTGAACTTGCTAAACAATTAAGTATTTTTAGACAAACATTGCTGAAAATAAAACAACATATGTCTGCAGGGTGTGCAAAGCAACTCTGTGCAATTCATCTATGCCATAAAAGATTTTAAAATATCCCAGATCAGCCACAGCAAAGAAACAATTCTCCCAAAAGCTAATGCATCGGAACTGCACACTCTGTAGCAAATAACAAAAAACTACACATGCCTATTAAAGTGAAAGCAAAACTAGGAAAGCAGATATCATCATAGCCACCAGTTGGAAAGTTGCTGCCAGTTTAGTTAACAGCTTCTGCCTCCTTCAACCGCCTTCTCTCCAGCCTGACAGTAATCTTAAAAGCATGAGATCTGTACTCGTATTTAACCAGAATCCCAGATCCACAAAAGCCAAAAGACACAGATTAGATGGAAGAATACCTGGAAGCAAACCCTCCACGCGCCGATGCTCACCCTGGCCAACCCACTTCTGGCAATTTCTGAAGGTTTAAAATGATGTCTGCATGAAGAGCCAGGAAATCCAAAATTACACTTGGGCTCGGAGGATTAATCTGCATTTTCTGCATCTGAACAAACTCGTCAGGGACTTGACTGAAGTGGTGAGTGAGATAAACTATTATTGTCTCCGGCTAGATCACTCCCAGGTTGTAATATTCCTTACCTGCCTCTAAGTGGCAACAGGAATAGCTTTCTTCCCTGCAGTGCCCAAAAAAGACACACTCCTCTCTAACTGTAAAAATCAAATGAATCACTCATAGTCTCTTCCATCTGGTTAAATTCTGGTCAATCAGGAAGGAAATATCCCAACAGTATTACCAGGTTGCTCTTACAGCAAGTTCATTAGAGATGAATGATTAGAGAAACTACTTGTCTGTGAAACTTATGTTATTGTATGAAATATTTACATGCTAATACCAGAGTGACCAACACTGTCCAAAGGGGGTCAATCCCATCCCTATCTCCTCGTGTTATGGGGAAAACAGAGACATCTGCTTTGACCATGTCTTTTTTTTCTTGTTTTTTGAGAAGTTTTTCCTGTCATTTCCATACAACAGTATTGTAGAAGTATTTTGAAGAAGGTAGAATGGTGGTGGTCTACAAAGCCTGACCTAAGAAAGGAGAAAGATACTGCAAAGTGGAGTTTCTGCACCATTGTTTGGACGGAAATGTGGCACCAATATCAGAGCTGAAACGTTGAAAAATATTGGTTTTCTATCACTGAAGATGAAACACAGTTAAGTTAGCAGAATAGTGTTTATCCAGCCTGTGGGAGACCCATCTTCCTCCTTTCTTTGCTGAAAACACAAATTATTGTCACTTGGATGGGTGCCATTAGCACAAGGCTCCTCCTGACCTCACAGACTGAGTATATGCTAACCCAGACAGCGATAAGAACAATTACCAGCCAATTACCTGCCAAATTCACAGCTGCATTTATGTGTGTACATAGACACACACCTGAGCAACAGGTGTGTAAGAAGTCCCCTCTCCCCCTGAAGTACGATGATCAAAATCAGCCAACGGGAGACCAAAATCTGTGTGTTTCTTCTTGCTGAGGAGCAGGTACCTGCACAAGCAGCTGTTTAACGAGCAACCATTGTTTTGTTTGTGCAGAGATGACCAATTATAGCGTGTTGAGAATGGGATAGAAAGAGAATAAAAAACACACAGAAATAATCTATTTCTTCTTATTACCCTTTTAAAAAAAAAAAAAAAATTATTTTGCTGTGATTCTGAAAATGAGTAAGAAGTTACTCCCTGCCGTTCAAGGGGTGTTTTCTGTATAATTTCCAGAGCTGTCACACCCCGATCCTCATTTTTTAATGTACAGTGATGGGCTGGTCTCAGCTACAACTTAATGAGTTTTTCAGGACTTCATCTCTAATTTTAGTGAATCAACTGTCAGATTCAAGTAACATTTAATATTAAAACAGAAAACTTTCTTCATCCTGCAATCAGAATATAGGTGACATACTAGCCTTCTACTTTAGACGTGAGCTTAAATACTAGCATGTCTGGAAAACACAATATACTTGGAGGACATCTATGTATTAAATCAAAATCTTTTGTCATTTAAATCTATGAATGCTGAGAAACCCGTGGTAGAATTTGGCATACTGTGTTATTTATTAAGATGTTAGATGAAGATAAATATTGTTCTGGAGCCTACTGCTAGCTAAGAAACTCTTCCTTTATTGCATAGGATTTCTTGCACAGAATTAATTTAACTTTTCAAGGTGCTTTTTGAAATCTTTAAAGTGCACAACCCTTGTCAAAGCAATGGTAACATAATCAAAAGTAACAGTAAGAAAAACAATGGCTTATAAAGAATTGAATTTTCATTTTATGTTTAAATTCCACCACATACACATGATTTGCATCTCAATCATATTAGTCTAACATATCAACGGCACAGCAAACACAAATGCACTGAGAGAATGCATGGATTTATAAATATAAATAGGCAATTACATTACTAATCCACTGGATCATATAACATTCTCAATCAAAACATTTGGCATGAGAATGAAAAATAAGAACCTGTAACACCTTTCAAGAAAAGATAAAAATTACAGCATGATCCAATTTAATACCCTTTAAAGCGGATATTCTTACAATTCTGGCTTGACTCTGTTGAATCACTTTCCTGTATTACGAACTCCAGGAGGAACTGCAAAGTTCTATCTTTCCTGGTACATTCACCGTTCAGTACTATTTACAATCAATGGAGGAACCTAACGAAAGCATTGAAATAGCACAAATACATTACCATGAACAACTATCATGCGCTCCCATAAACTTTATGTTTTATCTTTTGAAAAGCTTCTGCTCTTTTATAAGATTTAGCCTCTCACTTTTAATCTCATATTGCAGGAGCAAGAAAAGACCTAGCCCTCCTCCGGCATGTTGCGGTGTTGTCATGGATACACAAGTATGGTCCATCACTTCCACCAGTAAATAAACAAGATTCTCAAAGAGTGCTCGGCAGGATTTACTAGCTCTGTAGTATTGTTAGCTGCACAGGGCTTTAAATAAGCAAATGGTTTGTCGTTTTAGAATAATATCCAGGGCTGTGCGGGGGCACGCATTCATGGTATATCTTCCTTTAGAAAAACCAAAGGGTAAATGTGATGCTGCATAAGTTTACTCTCCTCGCTTTTTAATTCATTTTATCTTTGCCTCTTGTTTCTCAGAAGGTGTTTGTAGATTACACGAGGGATTGTTCTCTAATGTGTCAGGCAACTTGGGGTAGTCACCTACTAACTGCTTAAACAAATGAGATGCATCTTTACCTATATGAGTAATAAAATGCAATTTGTCCATTTTTATGGGGAAAAGTCATTTTAATGTGGCAGCACAGTGTTCGGCAGTATTCTCATCATCTTTCCAAAGACAAAGTCTGCTCTCAACCTAGAGACTACAGTGATGAAATTCAGTTTTACCAGCACATCTGTCAACAGCTACAACAGGCTTGACTTCATTCAAACAAGTCAGTATCTTACGTTGATGAAAAGATGTAGATTAAATGCCCTAAGCTTGTGTTTCAAGAATTAAAAGCACAGATAGTTAAGAACATTTTATTTAGCACGATATATTAAGATTCATGATAGTCTTAGCTAGGGGCTCCAATTTATTAGAGAAATTAAAATAAAAACGTCAAATTAAATTGGGTAAAAAAATTAGGTCTAAAAGCTCTAAAGCCACAAACCTCTAATATTTTGAAATTTACTTAAAAATAACACCATTGCCTTCTATACAGAGTCTACAAAAGTAGGTACATTTTTGTTTTCTTGCTCAAAACAGCCACGGTGTTTGATGACATGTTCAGGCACACACACGCTACGTGTATGACTGGGATGTTCTGTTGGGTTTAATTGTTGGCATATCTTTGCTGATTAGCCTGAATAAACCTAATTTAAGGCTAGACAGAGCAAATAATTCATGATGAATAATTTATTTGATAAATTTAGCCGTTTTTTCCTCTCTTGTCATATCTGTGAACAGATTGCAAGGTAGGTTTGGGGCTGGTTTTTTTTCTTACTCTGTGACTTCATTACCAATATTCAAAACCTGCATTGAACTCATCAGTTGCCTTTGGCTGGAGAGGTTATAAACTCAGGAACTCGGGCTCGTATTTTTGGAGTTTTGAGCTTCTGGCCTCTGCCCAAAAAGCATCTGCCTTCAAAGGTGGTTGATTTCATCGAGGATTAGGTATTGACCCTCAAGGATCTGTACCAAACACCAAAGTCCCTTCAAGCACACATATGTTCCTGCTGAGCTCTGGAGTGTCCAACAGCTCCATCAAGAAAGGGCACAAAATGTTTCTAGCAAACAGATTTAATTTCCAGGATATGAAATTTGCTTTCCACAAATATTTTGCCATTGGCACTCAACTGCTGCGATATTTACCGAAAGAGAGCACAGGGAGGGCACGAGCCCAGCAAAATCAGATTAATGTGGTGAACGGGTGTTTGTGATTTCGGGTGTTTGCTTTTATCAGTTGTGCCCTTTGCTACTTAAGAGACAGTGTCATCACACCCTGTGTGTTGTTTGCTACAAAAGCGTGAGCTCTTTGGGGCAAGAACATCTCTCCTCTGCTTGGAAAGTACATGGCATATTGGGGCTGGGGTGCTCCAGGAAATAAATAATGAATTATAACAGTTAGTGGAACCTTTTCTCTGATTAGTAATTCCTGAACGTGGCAGAAGTCACACTGCAGTTACAGACTTAAGGATTGCTGGTGCAAGGAAAAGCTACGGGATCACACCTGGCTGTTGCAGCCCATGCTGGGCTGAAAAATACAAATATTTTGAGTTGCTAAACTGTGTGTTTAAACACTTGAAGCCCCATTTAAAATAAAATACTGATAATTTGGTGGAGGCAGCCACAGTGTGCTTGCAGAAAAGCAGCAGCAAATATTGATTTACTAATTTATTCCCAAATTAAAGCTGAAATCATTACTTTTTTCTTTTAAAGGGAAAGAAAAGAATGGGAGAAAAAGAGACCGCTGTGGCTTCTAGGAAAGAACAAAGTGTAAAGATACCCCTCAGAAACTAACCTTCCTTTTAGATTATGGCTTTGCAGGCCTAAGTAAGCGAAGATTTCCGTCCTTCACAGAATAGCACTGCTGTTGGTAAGAAGGCGCCGTTCCTCCTTCCTCAGAGAGCAAGGACGTTCTGCAAAGCTGCGCTTTAAACTATGCATCCAGTGCCGAGAGAGTTAATTTAAATTTGATAACAAATGGCCCTGCTTTTGAGACGAATGTAGCCTGGCAACTTCAACTGAGAACCCTTCATAGGGCCTCAATTATGTATGCAGCTTCTTTGAGAAATAGTTTCACACATCTGACCCGAAGCCCACGATGCTGTTGCTATGAAATAAAACTGTACGTAGGCAATGGTTCGTTTCTGTACAACCTCCACATTTCTGTACTGCCCCCCCAACCCCCCTCCCCATCCCCAGGTGCACATGTATAAAACCACGCAAAATCTCTGATTCCAGACTGTTTTCTTGCATTTCTTGCATCGTCTCATCCGCTGCCATCTAAACACAAATTTAACATGGATGATCTTTGTGCCAGCGTTTAACCTGCATGCTTATTTTGGTTTTTTTTTTCAGGAATTTCCAGCCACTCTGCTGGGCTGCCCTCATCAAAGTCGCTGTGTGAAACCAGCGAGACAGATAACGGGTTAAACACCCACATTTCATTTTTTTAATTTTTTTTTTCCCCCCACCCCCTCCAAAATGGCTGCTTTGTCTGTGTGCATACACCAATAGCAAATGTCCTTCTGTTATTGTACAGCCAATTTGATGTGTCAAGTATTCATATGCTAATGGCAGTACAGTTTCTCACTTTTCCATAGATAAATTGTAAGGATTGTTACAGACAGTGAAACACAAGAATAAACAGCTTTTATTTCAGAAGTGACAAATTACTTTCCATTCAAATAACGTCCACACATGCTACTGACCAGTATTGTTTCTATTCATTGTCAGGTTGCCTTTTTTTTTTAAACAGTTAAAAAATATTTAGCAGATATAACCAGAGTTGTTGCAAATGATTTAATTTCCTTAATGTGCTTTGCGCTTTCATGATGTGAAGTTTATTTTTGCCCAGTTTTTAGAGGCAATGAAAGTTTTGCAATGGGTACGGACATTATTCTCCTATACAGAGCATTCAAAAAATTTTAAAGATTACAATAGGTGGGATTTGAAGATCGGGATATTTCCTCTTATGTGTTAAAAAAATATGCCATGGTATGCATGCCCAGAGGCCATTACTTAGGAATGCTGCTGGCAAAGGATTTCCTAAATATAGCATAAAGAAGGAGCAGACGAAAATAATAGCCAACATCTTTTTGTTTTGTGGCAAGATCAACATTTATTCAAAACCTGAAAATACCAGGAGTTAAGAATGTTCATTTGTACTTTGTACCTGAAGTAAAATAAGACTGTTTTCAGAGTATGTATTCTACAAATATGGAATGAGTGTTTGGCATGGATAAAATAAACTTGCTTATTAAGCAAAGACTTTTATTAAAAAAAAAAACAAACATAAAAATAGGTTTGCATTTGTACTGATTGAAATTGTGTGGGTTTATGTAACATAGCCAAGGATTATATCTGTGCCCTCAATTCAGGCATGAAAATGCATTTATATAATTATGTTGTTGCATGGTCAGTTCATAAAAGTAAGGAAATTCAGAGTTAAACCCATGAGTCCAGATGAACACCGTTAATTTCATTAGCCACTGGCAGATATCTGTGCCACCACACTGAAGTCCACTGATCCTCTCATTTAAGTCACTGCACCCTGCCCCAGCCCGGGGAGGAGAGCAAGGTCAGTTATGAATAAATGCCATACCTGGGAGCTGGGTATGTGGGGGCTTTTCCTTGCCTTTGTAGAGGTGGGAGGTAAATGTTGATTTGCCAGCGAAATGCACATGGCATCAGGTCACTGCAGACATATGGTAACAAGGAGTTACCTTATGGCAGTGCAAAATGCAAGGCTCTAAAAGTAGCATCAACTCATCTATAACAGAATAACAGAATCACAGAACAATATGGGGTTGGAAGGGACCTCTGGAGATCATCCAGTCCAACTCCCCTGCCAAAGCAGGTCCACTTAGAGCAGGCTGCACAGGAACATGTCCAGCTGAGTTTTGAATGTTTCGAGAGAAGGAGACTCCATCACCTCTCTGGGCAGCCTCTTCCCAGGCTCTGCCACCTTCAAAGGAAAGAAGTTTCTCCTTGTGTTTAAATGGAACTTCTTATGTTCAAGTTTGTTCCCATTCCCTCTTGTCCTGTCACTGGGCACCACTGAAAAGACTGGCCCCATCCTCTTGACACTCTCCCTTTAAGTATTTGTAGGCACTGGTCAGATCCCCCCTCAGTCTTCTCTTCTCCAGACAGAAAAGACCTGAGTCCCTCAGCCTTTCCTCAGCAGAGAGGTGTTCTAGGCCCCTCATCATCTTTGTAGCCCTTTGCTGTACCCTCTCCAGGATATACTTATAACATATACTTATTGATATATATTTAACCGAAAGAATAACTCTACATTGAATGATTTCTTTGAACTGTGAAACTGTGAGGAATCTTACAAATACGTAACATGTACAAGCAACTGTTTGCTGGAGGTTGGGGCAGTAAAGCTTGATTTATAAAATACACTGTCTTTCTTATTTTGAGTGTACCTCATTAGGGTTGCATTGATCTTGGGGATCTATTACTTCCTGAGGGAAGTTAGAGGTTAGGGAAGGAGTTGGTTGGTGTGGGACTTGAAAAAGGATGTTGCATGTCACAATTTAAGCAAAATCATTAAATCCACAGTCATGAAAACTGCAAAAGTAACAAGAGAAATTGGGATGAAATCCTTTGCCGATGTACTGGCACGTGAGCTGCGGCTCTTCTACTTCATAACAAAGTGAGCATCACCCTTGCAAAACACCAGGGCCCAGTTAGCACCTTTGGCAAAAATGTGTGTTTCTGGAGAGATGCACCCATGTGCATGTTCTGCTCTCCAAAAGTACAAACTCTCAGAGTTAGCTTTCCTGCTGTATGTACCCACACCATGCATTTCCTAAATGATGACAATGGTGATGATGATGATGATGATGGTGATGTCCTCCAGGTCTTGCCTCGGAGAAGACTCCGTTTTTGCAACTTCCTTTTACAAAGCAATTGTGCTGATGTGCTGTTATGGTTTGAGAAAACCCATAGCAATTTATTGTTGTTTAGGCAATTATTCTATCACCCGGTGACCCCTTCCCACCCAGAAAGGGGGATCGGGGAACAGAAAGAAACATGAGGGTTGAAATATAAATAGATTTAATAGAATTCGACTAAATAATTAACAATAATACTAAAGAACCAGTATTAATCCCGATACTGATATACAAGAACTATACTCAGCCAATTATACCAGTAGGAAGCCGTGCACACTGAGAGCGCAACAGCTTCAGGAGGAAAGGAAGACCTCAGGGCTCCGGCACCAGGGCAAGGAATTCTCTGGACCACCACCATCAAGGGAGAGAGAGAAATATGCAGCAAACTTTTCTAATCTATATTGAATGTGATGTTCACGGTATGAAATAATCCTGCTGGCCAGCCTGGGTCAAATGCCCAGGCCTTGCTCCTCCTCGTTCCCACACCTGGCAAGGCTCAAAAATGCTAAGACCTTGAATCCCACAGAGCCTGGCTGGCTATAAAGTAAATATTTTCATGAATCCAGACACTAGAGTCTTCTAAAAGTGCAGTTTTCCCCAGCATTAGAAGAAAAGTTAGTCCTGTGTCACTCAACCCAGGATATGCACCAAGATGTCAAACTGGAAAACGAGTTAACCAGACTGCCCATAATCTCCTCTGAGCCTTCCTACAGGAGTATGAAACGATGGGTGGAGTGTGAGAGAAATGTCGCTATGTCAGGGCCCTACTTTTCCTGAGAAGAGGGGAAAAAACGAAGAGAAAAAGGCATTTGCAATTTTGGTGGCCAACCACATTCTTCAGTAACAGCCGCAGAGCTGACCTATGCTGCCCTCGGAGGGCTGATGGCTCATTATTCATCCCATGCGCTTTCAGGAAAGTGTACAGCTGCTTATTAAAGAGACGGGTTCTGCAAACACTTCTGCACTGGCTTGACTTTAAGTATGCAAGTAATCCTACTGGGGTGAACTGTCAACAACTAATTCTGGGAGCAACGACATTGCCAACATCTCAAGACTAATATGAGAACAAGAATCAAAATCCTAATGCCTTGAAGGCTGGTGAAAACCAGCTTTCACCACATTTTTATCTAATTTGCTCTCAGAAATTTTCTTTCACATTTTAATTTTTTTATGTGGCTGTTTTTGCAGTAACAGTGGGGAGAAAAAACACAAAAACATGTAAAAAGGGAGCAAAATGTGAGAATGTTCAACATGAATATTGATCCTTTAAAAGCAGAAAATACGGAGGGTACAGAACAGTCAAGGGCTTTTTGCTTGTGTGGCAAAGAAAAACTAAATTTAAACACCAAAATTTACACTAGCCATGACAATATTTGTCTAAACCATGAGAAAAAGTATATTTTCTTTTTAAGAAGCTGCCCTCTTCCAGACCTCAGCCAAAAATTGCTTGCAAAGGCCAATAAATGTGCATGTAAGAGCTGATCAGTCCTGTAAGTAGTGGATACAACTACTAAGAATATGCATTTGGAAATGCCAAAATTTACAGTGCTGAGTTGCAGATATGTGCAATGAGTTTCTATTTTTAGAATAGTTATGGAACGATCAGGAAAATATGCAACTAAGTTCTTCTAAAATGAGCAAAGAACTGGACAATATTTTAGTTCTAAGCAGACTGGACGAAGTTTTGGGGTTTCTGCATCCCTGTTAGGAAGTGAGGAAAACTGCAGTAGGGATAACACGAATGTGGACCCTCTCCCACACCACAGAGAAGGTGCTGCAAGGAAGGAGAGGAGTAAAACTGTGATTTACTCCAAGCTGATTCAATGTACACTCCACAGCTTTGGGGTAACTTTTCCCCACAAAAGCCCTGGTGCAGATTTTTATCAGTGCCCCACTACAGGAGAAGGACACTTAAATTCATAATTACAGTAATTTAAAAATGTTAATCTCCTGAGATTTGTTGTCAGGATATGTTGAATTAAAGTTTACTTAGAAATGTTTAAGCTGATAGATAGTGGATGTTAATTAGACAAAAGGTGATCAGCAGGTCAAGAAGAAGATGTACACGAGGTTACAATTAGTGTACTTTACATCTTTGTGAAATTTTCATCTAAAGGCTGACCACAGATGTTTTACAAGCAGCCTTTTTTTTTTTTTTCAAGATGAAAAGCCATAGTCAATTAAGTTTTTCACAAATGACAGAAAGTGATGGACTCATATCTCTGAGTAGTCCCTTCTGCCCACCCCTCTGAGGGTGCAGAGGGCTCCATCTGTGGTGGGTGCAGGTGCTGAGACTCCACGGAAATGGCATGTTTGGAGAACTAAGAGATGCAGCACAAGAGGCTCAAGGGCCAGTGTGGTCCTCTTCCAGGGATCGTGGGGGCAGCATCACACCATAGGATGGCAGGGCACCTTATGTGACAAAAATGTACCTGGTCAGCTGCCTCCTCAGTCCTGAAGCAGAAGCCATATCTCTTTAGGGCCTCAGAGGAATAGGGAGAAAGTTGGTGGTCGAAAATCTTACTTCTTTTCCCCATTGGATAATCCATTTTCCTGGGCTGTGTCTCTTAATCAGGATTTTCCCTTTAAATTTCAGGCACAATGTAAAATTCAAAAAAGTATATTACCGTTGTGATTGTGATTGTGTTTGCAAATGCCATTACGATGATGATTATGATTACTATTATTGACCCATAAATTCCCAAAGCTTAAGGTTAGCGTGACTCATCGGATCACACCAGTCCGACTTCCTGAGCATCACAGGCCACTGCGTTTCTTCTGTTCTCTCCTGTGCTGAGCTGAAGGACCTTGGCAGTTTGACTGTTACTTGCGTTTAGCTAAAGTGTGTCTTCCAAAAGACATCTTCCAAAAAACATCTTCCTTCTCCATCTGAGAGATGGAAATCCCACAGCCTCTCTCAGCAATATGATGATTGATCAGCCTTCCTGGTAAAAGATTGTGTCTAATTTCTCATTTTAATCTGTTTGGCTTCATTTTCCAGCTGCCAGTTCTTCTGATGCCTTTCTCTGCTGGATTAAAGAGCCCTTTGTGGTGGTGAATGGAGTTAAATCCAGTTGACAGCTGATCACAAGTGGTGTTCCCCAGGACTCGGTATTGGGGCTGGTTCTCTTTGACATAGAATCATAGAATCATAGAATCATCTGGGCCAGAAGGGATCTTCAAAGGTCGTCTAGTCCGACCCCCCCCGCAGTCAGCAGGGACACCCCCAACCAGATGAGGTTGCCCAGGGCCTCGTCGAGCTTCACCTTGAATGTCTCCAGGGAAGGGGCCTCAACCACCTCCCTTGGCAACCTATTCCAGTGTTCCACCACCCTCATGGTAAAGAACTTATTCCTAATGTCTAATCTAAATCTGCTTTTTTCCAGTTTAAAGCCATTGCCCCCCGTCCTGTCACCACCGGCCTTTGTAAACAGACCCTCCCCAGTCTTCCTGTAGGCCCCCCTCAGGTACTGGAAGGCCGCTATGAGGTCTCCCCGGAGCCTCCTCTTCTCCAGGCTGAACAACCCCAGCTCCCTCAGCCTGTCCTCGTAGCAGAGGTGCTCCAACCCCCTGATCATTTTAGTGGCCCTCCTCTGGACCCTATCAGGTCCATGTCTTTTCTATAGTGAGGGCTCCAGACCTGCACACAGTACTCCAGGTGAGGTCTCACCAGAGCAGAGTAAAGTGGCAGAATCACCTCTCTGGATCTGCTGGTAACACTTGATGCAGCCCAGGATGTGATTGGCCTTCTGGGCTGCAAATGCACACTGCCTGCTCATGTCCAGCTTCTCGTCCATCAGCACCCCAAGTCCCTTTCCTCAGGGCTGCTTTATAATACCTCATCCCCCAGGCTGTATTGATAGCGAGGATTGTTCCGGCCCAGGTGCAGAATCCTGCACTTGCTCTTGTTGAACCTCATGAGGTTTACTTGAGTCCACCTCTCCAGCCTGTCCAGGTCCCTCTGGATGACATCCCATCCCTCTGGTGTATTGACAACACCACACAGCTTGGTGTCGTCCGCAAACTTGCTGATGGTGGAGTCTATCCCTCTGTCTATATCGTTGATAAAAATGTTGAACAGTACCAGTCCCAGCACAGACCCTTGAGGGACACCACTTGTCACTGCTCTCCATCTGGACTTCAAGCCATTGAGTACTACCCTCTGGATGCGACCATCCAGCCAATTCCTTATCCACTGAACCGTCCACCCATCAAATCCGTATCTCTCCAGTTTGGCGAGCAGGATGTCATGGGGGACCGTGTCAAAGGCCTTACAGAAGTCCAGATAGATCACATCCATAGGTTGTCCCTTATCTAGTGACATAGTCACTCCATCATAGAAGGCCACTAGGTTAGTCAGGCAGGATCTGCCCCTAGTAAAACCATGTTGGCTGTCCTGAATCATCCCCCTGTCCTCCATGTGTCCAAGCATGGCGTCCAGAAGGATCTGCTCCATCATCTTTCCAGGCACAGACGTGAGGCTGACAGGTCGGTAGTTCCCAGGGTCCTCCTTTCTACCCTTTTTAAAAATGAGTGTGATGTTTCCTTTCTTCCAATCTGCAGGGACTTCACCTGACTGCCATGACTTTTCAAATATCATGGAAAGTGGCTTTGCAACTCATCAGCCAGTTCCTTCAGGACTCTGGGACGTATTTCATCAGGTCCCATGGACTTGTATATCTTCAGATTCCTTAGGTGATCACGTACCATGTCTTCGGTTATAGTGGGATGGACTTTGTCACCTGGTCCTCAACTTGTGGGCCATCAACACAAGAGCTAGGAGGAGAGGGGTTGCCAGTGAAGACTGAGGCAAAAAAGTTATTGAGAACTTCCGCCTTCTCCTCCTCCGTTGATACAAGTTCCCCACTGCTGCTTATTAGGGGGGTTATGTTTTCTTTAACCTTCCTTTTCTGGTTAATGTACCTGTAGAAGCCCTTCTTGTTTTTCTTTACGTCCCTTGCCAAGTTCAATTCTAGCTGTGCCTTGGCCTTCCTGACCTCATCCCTACACAGCCAGGTAATGTCCCTATACTCTTCCCAGGATGCCTGTCCCTTCTTCCATTTCCTGTGTAGCCCCATCTTGCCCCTTAGTTTGACCAGCAGGTCCCAGATCAACTATGGTGGTCTCTTGCCTTCCTTGACCAATTTCCTACATGTCGGGATTGAGATCTTTTGTGCTCTATAGAGAGCATCCTTAAAGATCTGCCAGCTTTGTTCTGCTCCCTTGTCCCTAAGGGCAGTTTCCCATGGGGTCCTATTTACTAACTCCTTGAAGAGCTCCTTGATATCTTTATCAATGACCTGGATGAGGGGATCAAGTGCACCCTCAGTAAGTTTGCAGAGGACACCAAGTTGGGTGGGAGTATTGATCTGCCTGAGGGTAGGAAGGCTCTACAGAGGGATCTGGACAAGCTGGATCGATGGGCCAAGGCCAGTGGAGTGAGGTTCAACAAGGCCAAGTGCCAGGTCCTACGCTTGGGTCACAACAACCCCATACAGTGCTACAGGCCCAGGGAAGAGTGGCTGGAGAGCTGCCCGGTGGAAAGGGACCTGGGGCTGTTGGTCAACAGCCGCCTGAATATGAGCCAGCAGTGTGCCCAGGTGGCCAAGAAGGCCAACAACATCCTGGCCTGTATCAGGAACAGTGTGGTCAACAGGACTAGGGAAGTGATTAAGCGATTGTCCCCCTGTACTTGGCACTGGTGAGACCCCACCTCAAATACCATGTTCAGTTTTGGGCTCCTGACTTCAAGAAAGACATTTGAGGTGCTGGAGCGAGTCCAGAGAAGGGCAACAGAGCTGGTGAGGGGTCTGGAAAGCAAGTCTTACGAGGGGCGGCTAAGGGAGCTGGGGTTGTTCAGCCTGCAGAAAAGGACGTTGAGGGGGGACCTTATCGCACTCTCCAACTCCCTGAAAGGAGGGTGTAGCAAGGTAGGGATCCACCTCTTTTCCCCAGTTACGGGCAATAGGACAAGAGGAAATGGCCTCAAGTTGTGCCAGGGGATGTTTAGGATGAATATTAGGAGAAATTTCTTCACTGAAAGGGTTATCAAACATTGGAAGAGGCTGCCCCGGGCAGTGGTGGAATTGCCATCCCTGGAGGTATTTAAAAGACTTGTGGATGTGGTGCTGAGGAACATGGTTTAGTGGTAGTCTTGGCAGTGTTAGGTTGATGGTTGGTCTCCATGATCTTAAAGGTCCCTTCCAACCTAGAAAATTCTATGATTCTATGATTCTTTAGCACCCAGTCTGCTTTCCCCATGAAGGCACGTACACAATGTAATCAAGTCCCCTCTCAATCTGCCTTTTGATAAACTGAATAGATGGATTCTTTGATCCTCTCACTGCAAAGCATTATCTTCAGGATAACAATCATTTTCCGGGATATTTCCTACTCCCTTTCTGACTTTGCAACTTTTTCTTTACTTTGAAAGTACCCCAGCAACTGAACTATTTTGATGACGATTTTACCATTGCAGAGTGCAAAGACTTTATACAATGCCGTACCTGCGTGGGTGGCACCACTACTCCAAGGCTGGATTTTAGGGTGACACTGAGACCTTTTCCTCAGCCACTGCTGACAAGGATGCAGTCATGTATTTTGCGGGCACTGCTTGCTCTCTACATGCGACATTCATACGTCTGTATTAAAACGTCAGAACAGACTCCACTTGTTAAGAGAAGCAGACCACTTTGATTGATTGTCCTCATCAGTTTTTACTGCATCACCAGTGATTTTAGAGTCACAACCAAATCCCCGATGAAAATGTTGACAAGCAGTAGTGGTGCTGCTCTTCCCTGTGGGTCCCAGCAGAAAATCCCTGTTTTCACATTCTTATTTTTAGAACTCCCCATTAGCCAATTTTGAATCCGTTTACCATGTATTTGTTTGGGGCTGATGGGGGGAAAATACCTTTTGTTTTACACAGTGTAATAGTAGTAGTTTTACTCAGAAGTTAGGTCTGCTTGACAAAATTCATTTCCTGTAATCACCTGTGAGCTGTCCTTTAATTCCCTATCAGCCGATTCTCAAAGCAGGTATTTTCCTCACTGGCTCAAGTCACTGGGGTAGAACCACTTGCCCTTTCTGAATATTGGCACAGCAACAATTCTCCCAGTCTTCTGGCATTTCCCTGCTATTTCAAGGTTTATTAAAAATTAACATCAGTGAATGAGTGCTCTCCCCAGCCAAGCCTTTTAGGACTCTTGGGTAAAAATTATTCAGACCAACTGGCAGATGTTGTTTAATGTCTATTAATTGACTAGAAAATACTTATTAACCTCATTAAAGGATATTCTTATGCAATAACAATGTTCCTATTGTTTCCAAATGGAGAACTGAAATAGTTTTGACTGTTTCAGGGTTGCCTGTCTACTAATAGGTTTATCACGAGTATTTACAAATAGAATCCCAATTTTTGTAGGATTTGTTTTGTTTCCAATGTATTTTTTTTTTTATTTTAGAATTCCGGTGTTTATAGGATTTGTTTTGTTCCCAGTGTGTTTTGTTTTTATCTATCTCCATCTTTTTCAAATCCTTGTATCTGTTTCTTTTTATATGTAAAGATACCATGAATCTCTTTCTGGCATCTTAAACTTTTCAGTTAACTACAGAAAAATTCTCTTTCATACTTATTACAATCTATTTTCTTTGTTACTCCACTGTAACATTTTATTTTTTCTTTCTAATTTCTGTATACTGCCTTCACTTCTCTGCATAGTGGACAAAAAATATTGTTGCCTTTTTTTCTTGTGTAATCATGATTTTTGGCTGCCTTATAAATTCACCTTATAAAGCCCTTAATTTTCATTCACACCTTTAATTCTAAACATTTATCTCCAGCATATCCTTACATTTTCTCTGCCCATGAGACTTCCACTTTGAAAGCATGACGTATATACCATATTACTACTTGAACCTTTCCTCCTTTTACTCACATTGAATGCAACCAACTCAAAATCACTGAATCTTGGGTAGCAACCAACTTGCAATGACTAAATCTTTCTTTTGTCCATCACACTGAGATCTAAAGTAGGACTATGTATTATTAGATACTTTATCTTTGGAGACAGGAAATGATCATCTCTACTTTTTAGCAGAACTGTCGATATGCTGTTGAGGCATCTTCTTTGTGTGGCCCATGGCAAATCATAAGGGACCTACATATTTTTTACAGTCTGTTTTTCTATTTTCACTTTTACAAGTCAAGTTATAAATGGATTTTTAAACTGTCCATGAAACTTTTAATTTTATTAAGATGTCAGCATTAACAGGAAAGCTTACAGTAAGAACAGTAGCTAGTGATAGAAACACCATGGATAATAATTGTTTTCTGGAACTGGTCAGAAATCAGCTCTAACGGCTAGGTAACAAATAAAGTAGAACATGCAAGGAAATACTTTAAAAAGCATTAAATTTTGATTCGAACTTCTAATAGCAGTTACATAACACCATGGAATGCTAAAAATTCGATTTTCCCATTTAATTATGTAAGGTGGAATTAATAACTTTGGTTTTTCTTAATTTTTTTCCCCTTGTAATTTCGTATTATCTATTTAAATACAGTTACACCCTGTCCACAGTTCTGAGTTTTCAGTTCTGTGCTTTCAAATTCCTACTTTGTGCAATTAGCACCTTATCTGCAAGTATGCAAGTCAGCCATCTGAGCTTGCACTTTATTTACAAATACAGTAGTTCTATCTCAAATCTTATCACTTGACATTCAAGCACCTTTTTTGTTTACTGTTGGGACTGCCTTTCAAAAGCAATGGCTTAATATACTGTTTCGAACCTGAAACAGTGAATGGTTGCTTCAGAATCAATTCTGGATGTGTCAGCTCCATGAGACATTTGATCTTCCATAATTTACTAACGTATATGAAAACCAGGCAAAGTTATCTGTGTCAATGTAGCAATACTCTGTCCTTAGCAGCAATGGTTTCACTATAAGTAAGGTCTCAATTAAAAGCAAATAATTTGAGAACAAAGTTTACTGAGAGACTGTTAATGGACTGCAGCCATTAGACCTTTCTTCTTGCTTCAAAAAAAAGTGCAGGTTCTGGATGCTAATTACAAAACTTGATAAACTTACAGCAAGTTACCTTGGTAAGAGTTCCCACTCACTCTAAAGTACAAAAAAGGAAAAAGACAAGAGAGAGAGACACGGGTTTTGATGCCCTTAGAAGTTCATTCAGCTGAATACAGGTCTTGTAGCTCAAACACCTCATGAAAAAAACAAAGTTTTTGCCTGACTTCAGATGTTGTCTGAGTGCCACGTGTGACAGAAGAAATGAAAGAGAAGGTGTTAGACTGGGAAATGAGAAATGCAGAACCTCCAGGTCTCCCCAGGAGAAATCATTCTCCTTGAAATGTGACCACTGTTGCCATCTCCCCCACTGCCCTGTAGCATCTAAAGATGCTACCTGAACGATAGCTAAGCCCTCTTAGATTATTTGTATTTTGTAAACTCTTTGTCATACTTTCAAATTAAAAAACAAAACAAAACAAAACAAAACAAATTGGATTGCATTCATGAAGGTCAAATACGGAAGGACCGGACTCATGATTCTAGACTCCTAATATTGCCTTTTCCTTTGCTAAACTCTCCCTGTCAGTACTTCACTAGCAGAATATAAAAAAATCCGTGTAATGTTTATAAATTACTGGCAAAATGAGTAGCTTGGTGTCTCCCACTGAAAACATAAACAACTTTAAGTCACTTCCCTCCATTTCTTCTCAGGACTATTCACACAGTTTGACTTCAGGAGTTTAATTTAGATGCTTTAAATCAATCCCAAAGACATTTAACTCTTTCCATTGACTACAGAACCAAGATATTGTGGTGGTAGATGTGTTGATTTATATCTGAAGTTAATGCCCTATGCAACCTTTTCTCCAGCACCCATCAACAATCAACCCCAAAACCTCTGCCTCTTTCTTTTTTTTTTCCTTTCACAATACCTGGATTCCTTTTAAGACTCTTACTATTTTGTGTGTCTGTGTGTGCTGCTTGGTTTGAGTGCATGTGACTCAGCTGTAATTATCAGCTCCTGATTTTATTGTAACTGTTGCACTTTGGGGGTATAGGGAAGGAGGAATTCTTCACATTCCAGAGAAAATAAAACTCAGTCTAGTCAGAATATCCTAATTGAGTTCGACCCTCAGGGCTCAGAAACCAGGAGAAAAAGAACCCAATTATGTGTGTTTGCCTTTTTTTTTTTTTTTTAATAAACTTAAATCCACAGATGTTATTATGGTGTTGGGGGACTGAGGCTGTATGCTTAGGTATTGTCTGAACATTGAAGCAACCTACAGGAGCCACCAAATTCTTCCTGTGCCATCTGCTTTCAGAACAGCATGGACACATGGCACTTGCCTGAGATACAAACCTCAAATTAGGCTCAGCAGCCTGACCCTAAGGGGTAGATCTAGCCCACCACAACAATTCAGGACAATTTGGAATAAATCCCATGTTCCTACCACAGCCCTCAGTGGTTTTTGACTCTATAGTGGTCTTCTGAAACTTGGCTCTAATGGAAGGTCTTGTGGTATGCAACTGCCATAGCACAATGTGATGAAGTTGCCTCCAAGGGGGGTGGGACTCAAAACCCTGTTGCAGACCTAACATGGCCTAGAGGAAGAGAGCAGCACCGGAAAATAATGAGAGATTCATTTTCTTTTTGCGCTTGCATTGCAGCTGCAGGAATAATGATAGTACAACTTAGTAAAGACTGAAGCTGAATATCAGCTCCTGCTTGGCAACTGCTCTTACTTTAAATAGTGATAGATTGCTTTTCATTCAATTATTAGAGCCTTGTTATTGGAAATGAGCTAGTAAAAATGTGTATGTAGCACATTCATATGGAAAGTTAAGATTCCTTTTTTTTTTTTTAGTTACTATAGGTGAGGTAGGATTATATTTTTGAGTGTGCTTGATGTAGTTCACTGAATACTCTTATAAGGTGCTTTACTGTGTTTCCATTAGGTTGGTTCTTTATTTTTTCTCAAAAGGAAAACCAGCCTCCCCGTTGATGAGTTCCGAGTTCATCATCCTTTGATTGGCAGTTGTTACTGCTGTTGGAGTCCACATACGTCCAAGAAGGAGACTGTTATGGATCATCCTCAAACAAATGGAACGTGGGACCATGCAAGATGCATCTTACAACTGCAGATGTATCTGGTGGATCACTCCCCAGCAAAGTCCTTATTTATTTGCATTTACTGGATACAGTACATTTTGTACAAGATGTCTCAATACTTGCTATTTATAATAGGAAAAGCTTTTGGCAAACACATCTATGCTGTCACATCATCAAGTAACTCTCCCCTCAGCCAAATCCAATGATGTTATTCCCAACTTAAATGTCACGTAGCTGCGGGTCGTCCTGGGAGGAAGCAGAGAGACACTGCTATGTGTAATTAATACTGTTCGCATGGAAAAGGCCATAATTAAGTAACAAAGTCAGCATTCCATTAAAGTTATTGTAGAACCTCACTCCTCTTATAGTGCTGTTGTGACAAATTTGGTATACAAAATGTATTCAACATAACATCAGTACGTCATTTTGCATTGTAAAGACTAATTTAGAGGAAAAAAAATGAAACCACCTTTTTTTTTTTTTTCCCAAGCCTTCTCTTCCTGGAGCTTAAGTTTATGATATTTTCTCCATTCTATTCATACCTGAATTTTATTATTTCTGTTTAATAAATAGCATAGATCCATTCTTCTGTTCTTGTTCATGAGTGTCAATGGAAAGGCAGAAGGGTGGATTATACACTGTTAAGCCACTAAAATAGACATCTCTTTTTCCGTTGCTTGCATGTGGAGTATAGCAAACCACAGTGTGATCTAAACCTCGTGAGCCCAGTTGCCTAAGTAAAAGACACTGGGATGCAGGAGGGTGGTTTAAATCTAGCCTAACCTAAGCTGAAACATCCCACATAGCTTCATGTGGTCTCTACTGGCAGAAAGTCTGGATGCTTACCAGCACAGCCAACATATAACAAGCTGCAAAAAAAAGCATGTTGTAAGAGTGGTTGGTATAATGTAATCTCTGAGTGTGACACAGTATCTATGGGTATAAAATATTTATGAAGTGGAGGTCATTTTTTATCTAACTATAATTTTCTGATCCAAACGGTTTCCAGACACTGGAGTGCTCTGGAGAAAGGAGAAGGAAGGAAAGAAGGGAAAATAATGTAGCTTTGCTCTATTCGTCTTGATCTGCTCTTATTTTTCCCCTATGTACACTTTGTTTGCTTTTCTCATTATACAATATATAACTCAGTTGCAAATTCTGGATGGGAAAAAAAAATTCTTAATTGGGTTTAATTGCATTTCTTAGTTCCCGAATAATGACATATAATGTAACAGGTCTGGAGCTGAGACCAAATACGTGCATAAACTGTGGAGGCACCAAAAGGTAGATGGAGAAAATCCTTTCCAGAATCAACTCTGTGGCATGTCTTACCCCAACTGTCTAGAGTTTTCAGCCACTGACAAAGGAGAACTATGACACACAGTGCAAGGAATTCACATTGGATGCATGCAGGAAAAAAAGAAAAGGAGTCTCCCAACACTTTCACCCTTTTTACTATCCACCTGCATGATAAAGGAATCAAGAAAAATAATCAAGAAGGAATGACCAAAAGCAAAAAAAGGAATGAAGAAGTTTTAAAGAGAATGTGTATCTTTTCAGTCTTATGTCTTCAGCGTTTAAAGTGTTGTCAGAAAACCATATAATTTTAGTTCTTCATGTATTTATAAAATTATGCTTTTCTTTAAAAAATCCTTCTGAAATTTAATCTTTCTCTTCAGTGGAAGCCTCAGTTCTGCTGCTCGCTGTCCGGTAGCCGTGATTAACTGACAGAAGGAATTATCTGGAAAAACTGAGGGCTTCTTTTCTTCTGCTGGCAGCAGTTTTTAAAACTTGGGCACACACTTGCTATAGGCAATCTAGATTTTGCCCTTCTGAAAAAAAAAAAAATTAGATTTTTGTACCACAGACAATCTGGAAATGGAGCTGCTGAGTCTACCCTGGCAATGCACCTGTATCACACAGGGGTCAAATTTGGTGTGCTAAACTTTTTGCAGTTACATTTTATTTGCCTTTCAAATCCATTCCTTATGCAGCTGGTGTATGCATGACATCAAATTAAGATAGAAAATTATCTTGCCATCTCTGCTATTTTGTGTATCTAAACCAAAGAAGCCTGTCATCACAAACCTGACAAAAGACCTGTCCTGGAATAAACTGTGTTTCTCCAGTAAAGCCTTGCTGATCTCTGGCATTTTGTGGGGATGCACTACTCCCTTTAGGTGGTATCAGAAAAAAAGAATTAAAAATATGTTTTTAAACATATTATATATATGTTTTTAGACATATTAAATATGTTTTCTTTCCAAGAAAATCCATAATTATTTCAAATTTCCTCTGTTTCATACTTCCCTTTTCTCCTTATTCTCTGGCCAAAATGCCCCTCATCCTGCTGGATTGTATTACAGAGATTTCTTTCCTTCCCTGTGTAGTGATATCGCTTTGCTGCGTGAGTTCAATAGGAATGGAAAAATCTGCTTCCTGAAGTGAGAGAAGAGATGCAGGCGTGCTGGGGATGGGGATGACATGCATTCCCCAGAACTTCTGGACTGCATCTGGAGCTAAATGGGCCTCATTGTTTTCTTTGGAGTGGCCAACGGATACCAAGAGCCCCCAGTAACGTGACACTGCTGTAAGTGCAATTATCCCTGGGGAGTAGGAGTTATCCCCTCGTCTGTACGCAGTCAGGGAACGCAAGGTGATCTCTGTGCAGCACTTGTGGTTTAGCCGAAGGCTATGGTGTGTAATCCATCCGTATTGATCATATCCGTATAGATTTTCACTAAGCGCCTAGTTTAGTTTGTGTTGTGTCTAACTTCCATGATTCGGCTGGAGTTGAGCGATATTTCAGGGACTGTTGAGAGAAGTGCGCTCCTGGAAACCAAGTGATTATGTGAAAAGAAGAAATTTGGAAACATCCAGAAAAGATATTCCTCTTTCTTATTTTAAAAAATTGAGACTTTCTAGTCTTTATGGCTGCAAGAAAAAGCTGGATAGTGTGGCCTGGATACAACAAAATGACTTAAACGTTTAGAAAATAAACAAAATTACATTTTGTATTCTAAAATAGTCTTTAAAAAAAAGATCTGATCTCAGGAGATTCAGAGGGAGTTGATTCCTGGTTTTCAAGGTATCCACTAGCACTGTTGACATATTTTCTCCTCCTCACAATTTCCCACAGACTACAGGAGGATTTTCAGATTCTGCTGTAGATTTTCAAGAAAAATTTCCCCAGTTGCTGAGAGAAGACCCAGTTTTAATAGTGTGTCCTTGGTTTGAGGGCACCTCCCACCTCCAGGGGCAAAAAAACTCAAAACAAACCAAAACAAAAATAAAACCAAAACCACCAACCAAAACTACCAGTCTGGAACCTTCATCCTAATTCCTTCAGAAACCCCTCAAAGATAAGGCTAAGGACAAATGAGGGGAAACCCCAGCATTTCAAACTAGATTTACTTGTTTCAGAGCACTTTTTATACAAAGAATGCTATGGGTAGACCATCAGAAGACAGAGATACCTTTATAGCCTCCAGGAACAGGGTAGCACTGACTTTTCCTTAAGAATTAGATGTGAAGACCTATAGGACCAGACCTCCTCTACCTATTGGCCTGGCCTGACCCACAGACTTGCAGGATGCTGGCCATGGTAGTGCTGTAGGTGAAGAGAACTAGCCAGGACCAACCACGAGCAGTCTCCATGACCACCTTCTTTCACACACAAAATTAAGTCTAGGCTTCTCAGTCATGTGGGCAAAACTGAACTTCATCACCCAGTGACAGTACCAGATCAGAGGAGAGCGTGTAGTCACAGCATGGCTCATCAGAGAGCTCTGCAGAGCTGAGATTGCTCTTCAGAGAAGGTAAAAGAGACTGCGATTTTTGTCTCCTCAGACCCAGGTCTTCAAGGACCAGACCCTCCATCACAGAAGCAGTGGACATTCTGGCTTTCCAGGACATGGACACAAGGAAAGCAAGCAGGGGTGTCTGCCGTTTGCTGCTCCAGCAGCTTCCTGCCCCATATATCCTGTAGTTAGAGCTGGCTGATCACACCCATGCTGTTCTCAGAGATCTTCAGGAGACTTTAGGAAACTTGAGTGCAACATTGTCCAGACAAAGTTGGGTAGGCAATCCAAAACTTTTCAGGTTTTCATGTCCAGAAGCAACATGACCTTCTAGGAAAGAAGCACCTCCTGCTCCCAGCAGCATTCTGGCTCAGTAATGCATAAGGATAAGTCCTTTTATGAATATTGTCTTTCCAGTGCTGATGGTAGATCTGATCTGAAGGTTGAGATTGACAGTGTGTGGGTCAAAGGAGTCTGACCATTCATTCTGCTGCCCTGCTGCACACTCTGTGAAGCTTATGCAAGCAGAACAGCAAAGACTTTAAGCTGTCAAGCAGGGAAAAGTAAAAAACAAGTGAAAGCAGAAAAACTAAATGTATTGTTGGTGAAGGAATGCATGGTGCTTATGACGCCCTAGACAGGTTCACTACAGACCAGGTCTGAAACCCAATGAAATCAGTAAAAATATTTTCATTGACTTTGGTGGGATTTGGATCGTGGCCAAACGGTTTAAGGCAGGTCGAAGAGGAGATGGGATAATATATGTGCATGTCACACATAACTGCCTAACATAGTTACAGCATTTAAGATACATACAATATAGCATGTATAATTTGGAATTTTATCAGTATCAGGGAGGACAATTATAATAACAAGTAATCTGACTTTGCTTGAAAAAAATGGGGCAGAAAAACATCTTAATTCATTTCACCGTGTTTATAGCACTCTGTAACAGAGATTAGGCATACAAGCAAACACTCAACAAAACAACCATTGTACCTCCAGAGAAGCATGTAAACTAAGTTGTTGCTACACCACTAGTATCATTTACCTGCAGATTTCCAGCTATAACACAATAAATAAAGATTTCTCTAATTCTGTCTTCATTGATATAATTCATACAAAGTGCCATAAAGCCAATTTGTACACATGTAGGCCTATGTAAACAATGTTTAGGTCTTCATAAAATTCTGATAGTTGACTACGGCAATACTGTACAAAGTAAAGGGGAGTAAAGGGGTATATAAGGGCTTAGAACTGAACTGGCTAGTGCAATTACACCCTCACAAAACAAAATCCCCATTTGTGAGTTCTGCCTTGCATTGGGTTTCAGAAGGTCCAATTTTCAATGAAAGATATTGAACCTGAAACTAGCTCCAGATTTAGCTTTATTCCTATGTGGGGAGTTAGATATCTCCAAAACACACACCCAGATTGCTTCCTCAGTTCATAAAGCAAGGGAATGCCTTTCTTCTGACCTTGTTTTATCTATGATTTAAAAAGGAGCTTTTGACTGAAACACAGAGGATCAAATATTTTAGTTAAGCATCTGGTTACGTTCTTAACAATAAAGAGTATTGAAGCTAGTTCTCAACACAGACATGGTCTAACCGCTCCCCCCTCCCTTCCCTTTATAAAAATCTAAAGAACAGTAAACATTTGGAAATATAAAGAACAGTAGACAAACTGAGGAGATGGAAAGAATGCAGTAACAAAAGTAAGTATGTTTCATACAATTACCAAAGTTATCCTCCTGAGAGATTTTTAACTAGCTAAAGAGAAATCTTTCTTCTGCTAAAAATCACTTTTATTTTTGACAGAATATCAATTCTTTTTCAGTTCAACAGAGAACTGGACCCAATCTCAACCATCTGAAAATACTATCTGACCAAAAAAATTAGAAAATAACTTGCTTTGTGGTGTGTGATCACTCATAACACCTTTAAACTAAATACTTTTTCAATTCTTATGAAATGGCACAAGCAGAAAAAACTTCTGGAATTTATAAGATTATAAGAATTGCTCAGATTAATCTATTCACATGAACTTCAATGAAAAGTTGTTTTGAAGATAAAGGAAATTTGTAGTTTCTGTGTACTTTACAAGATAGAGAAATGCTATTGTATCAAGAAACAAAAGCTGTGATTCATATCAAATTAACAGTTTACTTTATTTCTGAAAGTTTAATACTCCATCAAAAGGGAAATGAAACTTTAAATTTTGCAACTAAAAATTTCATCTTGAAGCAATTTTGTTATAAGAGATACAGAGACCTTACTGTATGCCATGATGTGTATAGATTACCTAGCAGTAAAACACCAAATTGAGTTGTCTACCATGTAGGTGACACTTCAAATGCTTTCTTTTTATTTTAACAACTGTTTGGAGGACAGATAAAGAAGAGAAGTTAAAAATACTCTGTTCTACATGCTTTGGAGAGTTATTGCAAGTTAAACATTATTTGAAGAAAGTATCTTATCAAAAGCATGAAAAAGATTTCAAGATTTTTCTGTTTTTGACTTTGGTATATTTCCATGGGGAAACATGAACCAACATAGGAAATGTCAAAAAGTAGGCAATTTTATGAGATTTAAGGGTAGCATCAGGTCCAATTTTATGAAATTCATTGGTGTAAGTTTACCAAGACTTCTGATGAAAGGTTGTCTTTTCAAAAATGCTTTGTTCAGAAAAAAAATAGTGAGTTTATAAAACACTGTCTTGGACATAATGTATTATAGCAGCTTTGTAGATTGTAGTGTTGTTACCTACATATTGAAATTTTGATTTCTTTTTGATGCCTTGACAATGGTGCTCCATTTTCATATTATTCCCAGTGTTTCATAGAATTTGTTTCCTGGAGCTACCAAAAAACAAGCAACTAGTATTGCTGCATTAGAGCACAAGTTTTTCACACCAAGAAGCTAAGGTGGCTCAGGCACGACTTCAGGATTTATTTTTCAGTTAAAAAGCAGAAAACACACACACAAATTAAACACAGAAACTTCGCAGGGTACATTTCACTTCCATAACCCTTTGTCCAATTGCATCCCAATTTAGAGCGCCACATGTCTTGAATCGCATCCATGAACAAGCACTTAACAGATTTGTGCAGGTTTTGCTTGTGATCCTTAAAAGCTTTTTGCTGTTTGTTTTTCTACAGGTTTGTTTTATCTCTCTATCATGCCACTCTGTGTATTTCAGGTTCATACCTGGTTCATTGAGACAAATAGTAGAGGTTGGTCACATGATGGCCATTGCACAGTAATTCTCTTATTTCTCTCACTGTTTGAGCCAGCCTGGCTCAAAAAGAAGCTCACCTCAGCTTCTCAGAAAACGAGAAGTTGCAGTTCATCTAGATTTTCTAATATAACTGGACCCCCTCCCTGCTTTTCATTTTAGTCCATCTTAAAAAGGCAGTTACTCTGCAATTTCCACAGGAGAAGACAAAAATAATCACCTTCCCTCATGCCAAATTTATTCCCATTTTTGTGCCATTTTCCATGTCAGTATGCTATAATTGTATTGTTATAGATACCGTTAATAGAAAAGATTCTTTTTCATGCATTATAGGCCAATAACCATGCTGTCAGTTCTAAGTAAGCAACCAAAAAATACATAAAGGCAGAAAAACAGGTCTTCATGCATCTCCAGTCCCTAAATCAAATTCCTCCTTGAGGCAAAGATATCTCATCTATGTACAGACATCTAGAATATTTTATATTTTCTTTAGTAGCACATTTATTTATGTTTTATATTTGTCATGACCTTGGAATGACCAAGGAGTGATATTCCTTGTGATATTTTATGGCTGGATCACTGAAGATTTGTGAGTCAAGGGCTAATCCTGTCCAACCTGCCCTCTGAAACGATGTTGTCATCCTCTGCAGGACTGGACAAACACAACAGGTTTTTTACCTACACTTTCCTCACTTTTCACAACTCCTTCTTCCCTTCTCAAAGAGAAAGACGCCTGGTAGGCCTGCCTCTTGCTGGCATCTTTCATTCCTTCTCCTCTTCCTTGCGTGAAGAAGCCCTAATGCCCAGGTGATTCCTGAGCTGGATCTGGGACTTTTTGACAGATGTAGTTTCTGTTCTCAGCACCTGCCAGAGTTGGCTGATGGGGAAAAGCTGAGACTCATACAGAAAACCTGAGTTACATGTGCACCTTTGTGTTGGTGGGATGCTGAAAGAATAAGCTCATGTTCTTACTAATTGTATTTATGGCAATGTGCTCAAAACTGAGAACAAAAAAATTAATCTAAGAGTCATGTCCCACAAGTTTGGCTACAATAGTTTTGTGCTCTATGCTACCATTTGCCATTTCTTGCTTGTAGGAGTGGTTGGCTGGGGAGGGATCATGACCAGGCAGGTAAGGCAGAGCAAAATATGTGATTATTTCCCTTATCTTTACCCAGTGCAGTGGTTTCCATGGGAAACATAGAGGTTACTGAGATAATCTTCAGGCTTATCTAAGTTATATCAAAAGCTATTTGAGCCCCCAGACAGTTTGTAACTGAGGGTGTGCTGGGGTTGCCTCAACTCTTATTCAAAGTTTACATTTGCTGCAGTTGTGGGGGTCAGACCCAATTGTTGTGTTTGAAAAAAGCTGAAATAGGAAGTGCCATTCAGAAGTGTGGCATTGAAAAAGGCACTGTTCTGGTGGTAAGCCAGCACTACTCAATGAAGCAGGAAAATGGTTTGGAGACATAGACCTGCTCCAGGAGAGGGAGAGACAGACCATTAGCACTTGGATGTCTTTTAATTATTTCTTATTTTCTTCTTCATTTTTGCTTGAGTAATCAGCCAGCTTGCCAGAGGAGTTCACCCCAGAGAGACTCAAGGTGATCAGATGTTGAAGTGCTCTGTACCAAAGTGAGAATCCTGTCCAGGAGAGGAGCATGAGAAGTTGCTGTCAACAGCTCAGACAGTCCTTGGGAAGTGGTTCATCTTCTCCAGCGGCTGCTGCCTCCATCGAGAGCACATCATGTGCCTGAAGACGAGAACAGGATAAGGGCACAAAACCATCAGGTTTTAATAGAGCACAGGTGTTAGGAAAGGAGATAAGAGCACAGAAATAGGGAAGAACATGACTGGACACTATGGAAAAGGAAGGGGAAAGAAGAACTTGTTGAATCCTCCAAGGAAGTCAAGAACAGAGACACATGAAGCTGCAGAAAAGGCAGAAAAGTCTGTAAGATCAGCACTTGAACAGGGAACAGAAGCACAGTTATTTTACAAATATAGCAAATACAACATTTGAAAACTCATGCAGAAGAGGCATACCAAATCATTTGGTACATGGCCTTCTTAATTCTATGACAAAAGAGCATAAGAACATGAGACTTCACAGATGGAGGATAAAGTAGTGTTCATAGTCTTACAGGAGGCAAATACTAATGATGAAAAGCAAGATCAAGAGTTCACATTATTAAAAAAACATAGCTGTAGACAATAATCCCAGTAGAAGTAACACTGTCAGAAGTAAAGAGCAGAATGCACTGCAGAAATGAGAGACACTGCCAACTTGTAAGTCTTGGAAAGGGCACAAGCTATGGGTAGAGGTCAACAGAGAAAAGGGATTTGGTGTGAAAGATCATAGAGAAGGATCAGTTCCAAGTAGAGATGAGTTGAAAGCACATCACCGCAGTAAGATGTGGGAAATGATGAACTATTTTAAGATAAATGATAAGAAAAAGAATAGGAAATGAGAGACAGCAAAATAGAAGTGCTACCTGATTTGATGATTAAAACTACCAGAGGAGAGATTGGGGGACTTTAAATACAAATATAGGGGGTGTGATCAGTTAAAATCAAAGGGGACACAAAGGGAACATACAAGAAAAGATGTGTAGTGACACCAATCACAGTGGAATACAATCAAAACAATTTAAATTCAGTTTTTGCAAAATTATATTATCTGACTGCTTTGGAAATAAATATTTTCATCAAAGTCACTTATTTACATTAACTGAACATCACACAGTATCTTATTCTTGCTTGACAGATAGACAGTTGAGATAGATAAGTTGGCAGAGCTACCTACAAGGCAGAGAGATTTGGGGTGAGAGTGAAGAATAGCTTGCTGAAGAACCAAGCACATTGGCCTGGAATCCTTCATTTTTTTAGAACTGACAAAGAACTCACCCTTGTTAAATGAATGCAATTTTAAAATATACGGTTTTATTTTAATATTTTAAATGTATGTTAGTTTTTAACATAGCCTTTAAAATTACCTTCATTCTAGGATTTTAACCATATGCTAAAGTCCGTTCTAATATGAGTCAAAGAATCAAAGAGAAGTCTAGGTTGGAATAGATTTCTGATCCAACATTCTGGCTTTGGATCAGGTTATCCAGGGCCTTGTCAAGCCAAGACATGAATATTTCCAGCAAAGTAGACTCTATCACTTCCCTAGGCAAACTGTTCCAATACTTAAGAGTGCTCTCAGTGAACCTTTTCTTATATCCAGGCAACATCCTTATATCCCTTAAGCACCTTGTGCCCCTTGCCTCTTGTCCTGTCACCATGCATCACTGTGATGCAAGGACAGCTTCTACGTTCTAACAACCTTTTAGATATGAGATTACTTTGGTTCCCTGGGCCTTATCATCCCCAGGCTGAACAAACCCAAATACTTCAACCTTTCTCCATACCTCAGATTTCCCGGCACTCTGATCACTTTGTTGGCCCCGAGTTGGACCCACTCCAATTTTCCAGTGCCTCTCTTGAAACTTTTAAAAATCATTTTGCAATGTGAAAATGTGAACGGATTGCCTCCTGTGAGCTGATGAAGGAAGGACACCTTTATATGCTAATCCTACTGATTCTTTTTGATGTCTCCAGTAGCCATCTGCTTTATCGTCCTTCCTATCATCAGCCGTGATAATCCATAGCTTCTCCATGTCCTTTCTGAGTCTATTCTCCTTCACCAACACAATACATGCAGGTTTCCTGCCACAACAGTCCTCCTCAGTGTTTACTCACAATGTCCTCCCCCATTCCTTACCGAGCTTTGTTCTGCATAATGTTCGGGCAAGAGGTAATGTGTGCTGGCTCTACCCGTAATGGATGACACATTGGCTTCCTTATTTCCTAAAGGGTACAAAGTGCTCCTTTTCTTTGCAGAGGACTGTTTGCTTTAAGAGTTTGGAGGAATAAGATGTATTACGCGTGGGAGGAGATTAATTTCTGAGAAGGTCCTTTATTGGATAAGCTTACAAAGGCTGGTGATCCATGGGAGCCAGAAAGTAAAAGGTTAAAGGTGAGAGTGAGAGAAAACAGGAATAGCAGAATTCTAGACAGAAAGCACTGTCTGCCTTCAGAACAATTTAGAGAAATTGTCACCATGGGACTAAAAGAATAATTCAAAAAACATGATGTCACAGGATATCTGTGTCTGTGATACTAATGATACTTATGATTTATTGATCTTACTGATGACCTAAAGAATATGCAGAAAACAGGTCAAAAATAAAATCAGAAAATGGCAGATGGGGTCTAATTCTACGGTAAACTTCAGGAAGACTTTTTTCTCTTTGACAACTTTCAGAGCTGAGATTTAGAAGTATAAAGCTGTTCTCTGGATACTTGGGTAGACTTTGAACTGAAATAGGTTTTCTTCACAGCTTTTGGGCTTCTTTGTTCAACAGAAGCTGTTGCAGCTGAAACCATGCACAAAATGTAATGCCAATGCATTCACGGTGCTGTTTCCCAAGACAATTAAATGTATTTGTTCACCAGCTTTGGTACAATTTTAATCCAGATATTTAATCTAGGTTCATCACAAGGTTGACAGCCCACAGAGGAAACAAGTAGTGATCTGGAACTGGATAATAAAACCGAATAACTTGGAAATGTGTAACTGTATAGATCTGGAATGAGAAAATTTAATTTAAGATAGGAAGAGCCAAAGGACTGTACAGACACCCTTCTTCCTTATAAATGGGAACCCTTACAGAGAGAATTACACCACTTTAGCAGGCACACCAGGTCTGGGATCTTCAATGCACAGAAAGTGTGCACTGCTACATAATACTGTGACCTTAAAAAGGTGACCAAGAACTGCTGAAAATGGAGGACACACAAGCCCATAAGCTGTCAACAAACTCAAGAAGAGGCAATGAGCTGGAAGACTGCTCTGAAGCAAAAAAGGGACCTAACGATGGACCTCTGATGGCCTGGAACTCAGCAGAAGAGAATTTTCAAGGAGCGTGGAAAAGGCAATACAGGAGTCTAGGTTAGTGCACAGGGAACAAGAATGAGGTTTTTCTGTATTCCAGGAAAAAAAAAGCATGGAGGAAGAGAACAGGTTGTGGGGTAGAAGAAAAGTGTAATAAGTTCAAAGGTAGAAAGAGGGAAGGAATATATTTAGGGCAAATGAGAGTGGAAACAAAACCAAAACCTCCCAAACCAAAACCGTGAAGTAGATTCTGACCCCTGTTCTGGCTGAATGATTACTTAACAGCAGAAGTTTTAAGTTACCACTCAACACGAGTAAAGATGGCAAAAATAGACCTTTTTTTCCCCACTAAAAGCAAGTATATTCTCCTAGATTTAACCTGCAAACTGGCAGCTGCTGTAGTGATCAGGTATGTGTTGTCTGGGTGCGCATGGGCTGTGCTGGGAAACCATGGAAAGATTCGGCGCGTACCAAAATATCTGAGGCCTGATGGTGGAAGGGGAATGAACATTCTTCAAAGTGAGGGAAGATAGCTGAAGTCTGTGTCTCAGAAGCTCACCATGTAGCAGAAGGTGGAGGGTAAGGTACGCTGGAGATGCGAGCCTGAGGTTCAGGGCTAGACTTCTGCAAGGATCAAGAATATTTGGCCATGCCCTTGGGTCACATCCGTCCAATACTTTCAGCAAATTATGTGATGTGACCCATCCCCACAGATCACTAGAGACTGCTGGTGAGAGGATTTTTCCCATCTAACGTTGTAGTTACATCAAGCTCGGCTCTGTGAAACCAGGAGACATACATAGCTCCAAAAAGTGGAAAAGATGCACTTTTGCCAGCCTCCTAGCTGCAAAAAACCCGAGCTGTGCTGGGATTCTGCTGTCCTCCAACAGGTACATTAGAATGCATGAACATGTTGACATGTGGAATGTGCTCACGCTGACACATCCCGAAAAGGGTATATCATCTGAGATTTTTAGCCCCTCGTGCCAGTTATTTGCATACCGCTGTCTGAGGCTACCGGATGCGCGTATGCATTCTATAGATTTGCTGAAATAAACAACACGGGCAAGGCTTCTCAGATGCACAGTCAAAGGGGAGTTCACTGACTATGCAAGATTTTACATATTTTGCAGCAAATTCAGGGTTCTAAATACAAAACATCGCTCACAGGGACACTGGGTAGATTTGTGACTCCATCCAAGGAACCTGGGGTCCCTAAACCAGGGAATGGATCACCCTCATCCATATGCAGGTTTAGGTTTCTGCTTCTCCAGGAATGTTTTCAATGGCAGTCCCTCTTAAAAAACTGCAATGTAAGTGTTATTCAGTACAAGTCACTGATATGTATTAGAACTTGCATTATTTTTAACTCTTTCAATTAAATTTCAAACAATTTCAATTAAATGTCAAAAGTGAAATCACTTGTAGAAAACAACACATTTTCTAAAATGCAGTATATCTTTCAGTTAAGTGGAAAGAACTTCGCACACTGAGACCACAAAAGAATCACAACTTTGTAATACAACCTTCACTTCACTGAACATTAATAACACTTGGCAAAAATCCTATGAGCTTGATTCAAGTCCTGGGTCATGTGTATTAAATCATATGTAATTCTGCTAAGTTACATCAGGGTAAAAATATCTGAAACATACAAAAGGAGCAAAACTGCAAAGTGCTGCAACAGAAAGAATTTGAGTAGAAATTTGATCTCTTGAGAGATTTTGATACGCAATGCTACTTCCTAAGCAATCTTGAGAAATTTTCAATGAAAATCATAAACCTGATCTGCCTGTTGTTTGTCTCACTAGAAGATTTCATCCCTGAAACAAAATCACAGAATCACAGAATCACAGAATATTTTTGGTTGGATGGGGCCTTTGAGATCATCGAGTCCAACCAACAAAAAAAAAAAAAACCACAAAAAAACCAAAAAACCCACCACCAAAAACAGAAAAAAAAAAAACAAACAACCCAAAAAAATCCCAGAACACCAACACCAAAACCAAACCAAAACAAACACCCACAACCACACCCCACACCCACCCACAAACAGACACAAACCAACAATCTCAGGCACTAGAGCATGCCCTGAAGTGCCACGTCTACACATTTCTTAAATACCTCCAGGGATGGCGACTCCACCACCTCCCTGGGCAGGCTGTTCCAGTGCCTGACCACTCTCTCAGGAAAGTAAAAAAAAAATGAAAAAATGAAAATATAAAGGAAAAAAAAAAAATGAACTAAACTAAAATTTTCCACAAAATAAAAAAAAAAAAAAACAATTACAAATGTTCACAGATGTTTTATATTTTTTCAAAACAATGTGTTGGGAGAAAAAATAAAGGTGAAAATTGTCGCTGCTTCTAGAAAATACAGGTAACTTGACCATAGTGTTCTCTTAAAGTGCATGAAAAAGAAGATTAATGATGAATTTATTTACTTCCTGATCTCACATACTGTATTAAGTGATCTCAGCAAACACTATTTATTCATAGAGACTATGCTACTTTCAAAATCCATTCCTGTCTACAGTATATCTAATGTGCAAAAGCCAAAGAAATACTTTCCTGGATTGGACAGACCAAATCTGATGTACAGCAGTTCATGAGTGGAACACCAGTGACGTGCAAAGTCTACCAGTCAAACATCAACAGCGTATGTGACGCGTAAGTGGAGCTATAGAGTTGCAACCAATTTCCTCCGTTGTGGGAGCAAAACAGACTGACATTCTTTGTAATATTTAACTTTCTAATACTGCTTTGAAATTTTTCTTTCTCTTTAAAAGTGATTTCTCAAATAAAAAAATCAAAACTGAACCCTGCTGGTCTGCCCTGTGCTCGTTCTGGTGTAAATCAGGTGTAATTCCTTCAAAGTGTAGTTACTGAAGTGTACTTATACCATACTAAAACTGATGAAAGGAAGACTGAATCACTTCTAAAACTATGTTTTCTCTATCAATGTGGAAAGGACATTTTTGGAAAAACATTAAATTCACATCAGTGAATAAATATTAAAATAAAAATAAAATATTTCTAAGTATTTCTAAATATTTCTGATAAAATATTTCTATACAAAGTTACCTTATCTTTGAAATAATTCTGCCCAGAAAAATGAATCCATTCTGGTTTCAGCTGGAAGTTTCTCATGGGAATGGGAATTGATACAATAAATAGAAGCAGCTTATTGTTGCTGCTCTCCAGTCTTTGACTTACGTTACCAGAGCTGTTTCTCTGAGCTCATCGCTCAGTGCTCGTGGTTAATAATCTTCCAGTGAAGAGAAAGTTAAGGCTTCTTTCTCAGTTTTGTGTTTCTTTTTAACGTGCGTTAGCTCAACTAGCTGAGAAATGTCTTGAAATACATTTTAGAGGAAAAAACAAAGCAAAACAAGCTATTATTGAAATTATTTCCTTCCTCCCTCCCCCAGCAAAAAAAAAAAAAAAAACAAAAAGGCTGAAGCTCAGTGAAAGACTGAAAAAAAAATGCACATGAATCAATTATGAAAAAGAGAAAGTTTCTTTGAATGAGGAAAAGCTGATTGGAATTAAGATAGGCTTTGTTCATATCTGCAAGGTACAAGGAGAGGACTTTTCAGTGGAACAGAAAAGGGGGATTTGGGAGTGTTTGGCTGCTTAACGCTATAGTGCTTCAGAGCCCATGTGAAAATTTGCTGCTAGCTATTAATCATCATTGTGCCCCTGCAAAGAAGCTGTTACAATGATGACTATATGTCATTATATTCCCACTGTAAGTAACGAATCAGAGAGCTGGGAAAGTTGGATAAGAGCGGCTGGCAAACTTTTAAGCGGCGGAATCTATTTAAATAAATTTACATCACATTTGCTACTTTTGCTGGTATGGGAATCATACTTTAAAATGAAACAATATGCTGTGTTCATGGGCCCTGGTCTTTTATTCTCCTGTCTCTGAGCCTACTTTCCAGGTCAGCCTTTGCCAGCGCTGACAGCACGCTTTTCTCATAGCCTCTCCTTCTCATAGCCTTTGGTTGCTTTCAAGTTCAATTTAGCACAATGAAGTTGTTATGCATGACAGTTTGGAGAGCAGAATAGGTGGTGTCTGAGCCCGCTGTGTCGCTACAAAGTGGGCTCATTCTCCGCAAGCCGGCTCAGTTACTGAAGCCTTGCTGGTGGGACACTGCAGTGGACTTCCAGACGTTCCCATCCTGACGAAAACAATTAGCTTCAAACCGCAAGAAGCCGCAGGGTTGCCCTTTCTTTCAGTGAGACCGTGCCATTTAATGTGCTGCAGTGGATTTCAAATTCGTGTTGATTTATCCTGTTGTACTCTCCTTTTATGGTCTTTATTTACAGATGTGTAAAGAAACAGGGAAAGTTTGAGTCTCACACGGTTCAAGAGTTTTACTGGAAATCTAAACCATTGTTTTATGTTTATTTTATAAAGAAATAGAGTTGAAACATGTCAGGCTTAATTCCATTAGGCTGAACTGCCTAAAAGAGAGCCCTGAGGTTCCTCGAACAGAACCTGAAAGTGTCTCTTCTGCTAAACATCAGCAACAAGCCAAGCAATAAACAACCCTAAAATGCTCAAGATGCCAACATGGTCATCTGCTATGAGAATACAAAAAAAAGAGCTAATAATCGTTTACAAATGGCATATTATGCATATATTTAAAATAAGTTCATTGTGAGCCTGTGTTGGGGTACGACAAGCCGCTTGTCTATGCCAAGCACAGCTCAGCATGGCTGGTTGTGTTCATTACTATCGACATCATGGGCCACTGAATTCAATAGTACAGCACAGTTACTACTCCTACAGGACAAATATTCCTTTATTTTGATACTTGATCTCTTTCTATGACCATGTGACCCGCCTTCTCGATGCGGGGAAGGCTGTGGACGTTGTCTACCTGGACTTTGGTAAGGCCTTTGACACCGTCCCCCACAGCGTTCTCCTGGAGAAGCTGGCAAATCATGGCATAGACAAGGGTACTCTTCACTGGGTAAAAAACTGGCTGGATGGCCGTGCTCAGCGAGTTGTAATTAATGGGGTGAAATCCAGTTGGCAGCCGGTCACCAGTGGTGTCCCTCAGGGCTCAGTTTTGGGGCCGGTCTTGTTTAATATCTTTATTGAAGATCTAGATAAGGGGATTGAGTGCACCCTCAGTAAGTTTGCAGATGACACCAAACTAGGTGGGAGTGTTGATCTGCTTGAGGGTTGGCAGGCTCTACAGAGGGACCTGGACAGGTTGGATCAATGGGCCAAGGCCAATGAGATGAGGTTTAATAAGGCCAAGTGCCGGGTCCTGCATTTCAGTCTCAACAACCCCCGGCAACACCCCAGGCTTGGAGAAGAGTGGCTGGAAAGCTGCCCAGCAGAAAAGGACCTGGGGCTGTTGGTGGACAGCCGGCTGAACATGAGCCAGCAGTGTGCCCAGGTGGCCAAGAAGGCCAACGGCATCCTGGCCTCTATCAGGAATAGCATGGCCAGCAGGACCAGAGAAGTGATGGTGCCTCTGTACTCGGTGCTGGTGAGGCCTCACCTCGAGTGCCGTGTTCAGTTCTGGGCCCCTTACTACAGGAAGGACATTGAGCTGCTGGAGCGTGTCCAGAGGAGAGCCACCAAGCTGGTGAAGGGTCTGGAGAACAAGTCATACGAGGAGAGGCTGAGGGAACTGGGCATGTTTAGTTTGGAGAAGAGGAGGCTGAGGGGGGACCTCATTGCCCTCTACAACTCCCTGAAAGGAGGGTGTAGAGAGGTGGGTGCTGGCCTCTTCTCCCAAGGGAATAGTGACAGGACCAGAGGAAATGGTGTAAAGTTGCGGCAGGGGAGGTTTAGATTAGATATCAGGAAGAATGACTTTACTGAGAGAGTGGTCAGGCACTGGAACAGCCTGCCCAGGGAGGTGGTGGAGTCGCCATCCCTGGAGGTATTTAAGAAACGTGTAGACGTGGCACTTCAGGGCATGCTCTAGTGCCCGAGATTGTTGGTTTGTGTCTGTTTGTGGGTGGGTGTGGGGTGGTTGTAGGCATTTGTTTTGGTTTGGTTTTGGTGTTGATGTTCTGGGATTTTTTGGGTGTGCGGGTTTTTTTGTTGGGTTTTTTTGGTTTTTTTTTTTTTTTTTTTTTTGTTGGTTGGACTTGATGATCTCAAAGATCCCATCCAAACAAAAATATTCTGTGATTCTGTGATTTTTACATGAACTTAGCTATTAACACAACGATAGCTCCCTTTTTTTTCTTATCGGGCCCTACTCGCCTTGCTACGGCAAAGTCAGTTGCACACTACTGGACTGTAGGCTGTTGACAGAAGCACTCAGTTTCTTAGATTCCCCAGCAGAAAAGAATCGGTTGTCTAGATTATGGATCTTGCTAATTACTGGCTAAACCCATCAAATAATTCTCACTCTGGGTTAAAAATTAGCTCAAAGAGTATTTCAGCAATCCTTCAGTGAAAGACTGTGCTATTAGAATAGTAAGCTGCTCCCACCCCCTTTGCCTCTTCCCACTCCATCCACCCCCCTCCTTTTCTTTTTTTCCCCTTAATCTGCAAGAACAAAATATTATCTAAATTCCTTCTTTGTAAACTGTTTGGTTTGGCTCTGTGCAGTTGAAAGGTAAAATGAAATTATACCAGCAAGTCTTTTGTGTCTTAAAAATGATTTCTGTTTATCTCAAGAACCAGATAATGTAGTTAAATTGTCTAGTTTTTAACAACACAAAATGCATCTACTACAACTGCAAAAATGTTACAATCTGGTCTAATTGCAGTTTGAATTTCAGAAGGTTGATTTTTACTACTGCTAATTAAGCTTCCTCCAACAATGTATGAGTATGACTTGGTGTAATTAGCAGCCTATAACAATAATTAAAATAATCAGTGCTGAGTTTAAGGCCAGATGTAGACTTCTTGGTCAAAAAAGGGAGAGGGAATTAGAATAGTTCATTTCTGATACAGTTTATACCATTGTGTCAGACCACCAGAGCTATTCTTAACTGTTAAATACAGAAAATCTCTCTGTCATTTATTCACAAAAAGCCAAACATTATTTTTGCAACATTGCTGCAGCTAAACACTTCCTTTATTAATGGAAGGCATCATGTGAAGAATGTGTGGTACATTATGGTGTTTCCTCCTTATTTAAGAAGTAGAAGAGTGCAAATGGGTTGTGTCAGTGAGGGGCCAAGTTAAATTGTAAAAGAAAACAGTTCATGAACCAGCCTTTAAAATCACAATAAGAACCTTTGCTTGACATATTTCATCCAAACAATTTGGCTTTGCCGTACTTCATCAGACGTCGGTGATGTAGGTCTCACCAATTTTATCAGCAGCAGATTTAGGTCCATAAAATGGAAAAAAAACATTGAAATACAAGGATTTTCAGGACAAAATTGAATACAAAAAGAAAATAAAATAGTAAGAACCAGAAGAGCAACACAGTCTTGAAACCAGCTTAATCCCAATACACAACCACTATAAATCAGAAATGCCCTAAGCAAGAGTCTACATGGTCATGTCAATCAAAAAATGGAGGCTATAAAAATAAAATGTTTAAATTCTCTAAGTCGATTTTATAATAATTTTGTTGCGGTCATGACGACCTCACTGCAAGAAGCGAAGTTTGCAGGAAGAGTTAATATCTCATATGAGGTTGGGACTTTAAGAAGTGCTCATGAACCTGAAAGCTTCCCTAGTTTTTTCAACGTGTCAGAAAAGATTTTACTTCTATAAACTGGTTTTGGGGGATGGGAAAATTTTACTCCTGAGTAACCTGATTTTCAAAAAATCAATTATTACAATTCCTGTTGATGCCAATAGGAATTGCTGGTTTTACAACATATTCAAAACAGGCAAAATCAGACTCAGAAACCTACTTTTAAGGTTCTTTTTTTGCTAGCATGACCTTGTAATTAATCCAGAAATACAGATGCTGATGCTAGAAAAACACCCACACATACACTAGTTAAGTAACACTGTGATGTCGGTGGTACACCTGTGTTTGCACATACACGCATACAAACTGGTGGAAAATCTGTTATGCAGATAACCTTACTGTACGACACTGAATCTCTTTGCTGCTGTTTTTGTTGTTCTATTATTTAGAATTTAGCAACAGTAATTTAGCACTGCTTTCTCTTTTCTTAATTTTCTCAGTAAACAGAGCACAGAGAGCAGTCAGAGCAGATTTATCTGGGTCCAAGCCCATTGCCCTCTGCAGAGTATCTGGGACCAGACTCACGGTGCTGCCGAAATCATCTAATAGAGTCATAGAATCATGGAATCACAGAATGGTTAGAGTTGGAAGAGACTTTAAAGATCATTGAGTTCCAACCACCCCTGCCATGGGCAGGGACACCTACCACCAGACCAGGTTGCTCAAAGCCCTGTCCAGCCTGGTCTTGAACACTTCCAGGGATGGGGCAACCACAACTTTTCTGGGCAACCTGTTCCAGTGTTTCACCACCCTCATGGGAAAGATTTTCTTCTGGGTATCTAATCTAAATCTCCCTTCTTTCAGTTTAAAACCATTACCCCTCGTACTATCACTGCACTCCCTGATCAAGAGTCCCTCCCCATCTCTATCGTAGACCCCCATCAGGTACTGGAAGGAGCTCTAAGGTCTTCCCAGAGCCTTCTCTTCTCCAGGCTGAACAACGCCAACTCTCTCAGCCTGTCTTCATAGGAGATGTGCTCCAGCCCTCTGATCACCTTTGTGAACCCCTCTTGACCCATTCCAACAGGTCCATGCCGTTTCTGTGCTGAGGACTCCTGCAAGCAGAGCCAGACGCACAACGTAGATGGTGTTTCCATATCCTTGGGACTCAAAGTGGTGTTCCTTGTGAGGAAATTGAATTTTTTTTTCCTGTTACCTATTCCAGAGTGGTTTTGGGGGTGGGTGAAGCTTGAAATATCACTTTGGCAATGTATTAGTACCCTCACAAGAATATGCTATTTACACCTGGACTCTTAAGGGTCCATGTTGCACTGCAACCCATAAAACTGGAAACGACCCCGAAAAACACATCCTTCAGGGTAAACCCAAATGTCCGGCAAGGCTGAGTTGCAGAAGCTGACTAGCTCATTCTGGAGCAATGGGAATTCAGTGCCTAAATTCAGACATTGGCTTTCTTGCAAGCTGCAGGACATCCTGGGCTTCATCTATACACCAAGATGCATTGGTTTAAAGAAAGCTGGAAGAAGTGGAGAAAAGGCTTGGTTAAACCTTTTCAGTTGCATTGGTGTTGTGTGATGTTAGGTCAAGGCTTATGCACCTGTAAGAATGTGGTAACAAACTTGGGAACCTTTGGACATGCAATCATGACTGAACACAGGAACTGTTTCACTGCCTTGGATGTACAAGGGAAGGATTACACAGATTAAGTGGGATTAAATACCCTTGACTTTATTTATAAGCACTGCAGAGGAACCATCTACTACCAGATACCGTATCTCTAAAGAACAACTCCTTTAGCTTTCAACTGCACTGGTTTTTGACAAGTTAAAGCTGGATCTCTATCTGAGCCATAACACTTAAAGGAGTTAGGCCTCCAGCTACCAGGTCTGTCCTGTGATGGCTGAGAAGGAGGCAAAAAGTCTGTCAGCCACAGCCAGACTTTCTGGCCACCCCTCAGGAAGACGTCCTGACCTCCTGACCTCCAGACGGTGTCCCATCTGGTGATTTTAAAACCTGATAATTGACCTATCCACCCTGATGATGGAGAGATTGGGGTTGCAGCTTTCCAGATTAAATGAAAAAGCTCCAGGTGAGACCTTGCTGGTAAAGTGTAAGGCCAACTGGAGGTAGGTGGGACTCTCAGTGGAGGGTCTATTGGTAGACACCTCACCGGGAGACAACCATTGCTCTCCAGGGCCCTCTCACACCATCATCTGATCAGTTGTTACCTACGTGACAATATATGCTTTCATGGGCCGAATACAGTGCTCCACCGTTGTCAATGATGTGCGACCTTCTGCAGCCTAATGCATACCTTCATCAGGCTGGTTCAGATAGCTGGTGTGTAACTGGAGACAGTTACAAGTTGGAGACAGACGGCTGGTGCCTACTCACTGATTTCTGTCAAATTAGTTTGGCAGTCTCGGGCTGGTTCCCAATGGACAGGTGTCTATATCAGAGAAGAATGGCAACAATTGACACTAATTGGCACCCCTGTTGACCGTCTCGGCAATTTTCAGCCTCTAGAGGTGGTCCTTCCCCATCATATGAGGCAGGCTGGTGAGAAGTTTGCTCTGCTGCAGCCTCTGCCACACCAGCACCATGACAAAGGAGCTCGGGCAGTTGACAGGAAAGCAGGCACAAAAAAAACCCAAAACCAAAACCAAAACCAAAACCATAAGGAAATAGCTTTGTATGGTAAAACCTGTATTTTTGAGTGGAGGATTTAGTTTTTGATATGCAACTAATGCGATGGTGAAGTTTACTGTGGTGGTGGGGTCCGGCTGTACACATTTCAAGCCCTTGATCAAGCATCAAGACAAACACCAAAATAAATATCTCCTAAGCAAGCTCAAAGAAAACAAACATTCCTCTGGCCCCGCTGTGAAAACAGCAGTAAAAGGAGTTTTAAAGTTTCCTCCAGCACATAGCGCCCGGTCTCACATTTGTTTTTTTATCCTCCGTGGGCTGGTTTCCCAAAATCAAAGTTTTCCATTAAAGAACTGTGCTGACAGGTAAAGCACATTTTTGGAATAAACAATCATCAGCAGTCTTTGCGGGGCTTGTGCAGGAAAGCAGTTAATAAAGACGCACATTTGCTGTTTTCTGTATCAGCATACTTGACTACCACCTCTCAGATAAGCACCACAACTAAAGTTGTCTTCCAAAGTCTGGCAAGCTTCAGTAGATTCATTAGTGGGTTTTTCTTTAGGACCAACGAAGCTCAAAGAGCCCGTAACAATGGAGCTAATCACTGTCTCTACCCTGACCCAAGCTTATGTTTTCCCCTTTTTCACCGCAGACTCTATTTCTGAGCAATGGGATTTTAGAACAAATAAATATCTGCCTTTCTTCCCCTTGCTTACGCCTTTTGTGTATATTTTTTCTTTGCAGCTGCCTGCATTTAAACCGGCGCAGTAAATGGCAGGGCTCTTCAGGTAATCTTTCATGGGACACAAACGGCCTAGCATTAAAATGCAGATATTGTTACCTCAATTAGAAAACACCGGGCAAAACTTTAAAAAGACGTAGCTAAATGTTTGGGCTACACAGGCAAGCCCGCGTTGTTGGGGGAGACGCGATTTTCAATGGCTCCGCTAATGAATAAATGTGAGACTGTATCCACAGCCCCCGACAAACGCCTGGTTTGTGCACAGGGGGAGCACAATGGTGCTACAATGGTATCAATTGACGGGCTCTTTGTGGCAGCCCCAAAATACCCTCGAAGGTGTCCATGGAGGGAAGGCATGCGGACAATGAAGCCATGACAGCCCAGTGTCAGCAGCCACCTTGAACCTCAACTGGTCCCACCATCCCCGTGACTCCAGCTGCCGCAGGGAGGGAGGGACAGACGGACGGACGGACCTTCGGCACCGCCTGTCGCTTCCCCTGCTCCAGCTCCTTGCCCTGAAATGGCAATTTCACCACACGGCGAGACCCTGCTAATCAGCGCCAGGGAGCGTTCACTCATTAACGACGTTGCTAACGATGTGCTCAGCATCCTAATCAGGCCCTCCCTGGCATTTGCACAACAGAAAACAGAAAGCTAAAACAAAGCCGGCCACCGCTGATCAAATGCTGTCCATCGGCGCCTGCGGCCAAAGGAGGCACAAGACGCTCCGCTGTGAAGCAAGGGATTTTCTTCTTGATGTTAGTGTTGCCTTTCGGAGACCACTGCTCTTATTGATGTAAATGGCACTTGATTGGCTAAAACACTGTGAGGAAGTTGTCCAATCAGCATTTGTCATGCAGTATTTTCTAGTGGAAAGCAACAGAATTTTCCTGAAGATCAGCCTTGTGGATTACACATTAATAATATGCCCTTAGACGTACACAGAGGCACACAGTACGCAGCGGAGACCTGAAAAGCTCTTCGTGGCAAAGCACGTTGGTGTAGACCAGCAAGAGCATTCCTTTGCTATAGGTAAACAAGTTGCCATCCTCTGTGGAGGATATGCTTGGGCTACTCCTGCCTTCCCCTCCCTTCCAGTAGGGATGTCAGGACAAACGTCCACGCTGAGGAAGGCGGAGTTCTCCCCCCAGCTCCTCATGCCCATCTCATGTAGTTATCCTAAAAAAATTACTTTTTAATTTGGAAGTGGCAGGGGATAATATACAAACAGAGGAGGTCTTCTGTATGCACTGAATATTAGTTTGTTGAGACCCTGGCCCAAGTTGCCCAGAGAAGCTGTGGCTGCCCCATCGAGGGGTTCAAGGCCAGGCTGGATGGGGCTTTGAGCAACCTGGTCTGGTGGGAGCTGTCCCTGCCCAGGGCAGGGGGGTTGGAACTGGTCATCTTTAAGATCCCTTCCAACCCAAACCATTCCATAATTCTATGATTCTATGATAAATTGATATTAGGAAAATATTTTCATGGCATAATGGCATAGAACAAAGACATTTCTCCTTTCTGGCCCATCACACCAAGCCCACTGAGCAGTCACACAGCCTGTTTGTAAGCTTTTAAGTCAAGATGAAATTGAAACCAAGTCTGGTTTTAGCTTACCATGGCAATGCTGTCTGATTTTGGTCTCATCCTTTACACACAGCAGACAGCAATGGAGAATAATTTTTGGAGAGATGGTATAAACAAGCACAACTCAAAATGAATTACAGGTCATGGGCAATTTCTGGCTGGGACCAGACCTTCCAGAAAGTAGGAGCTAATGAGGGGATTTTTGTTGACTGTTAAGGGGAGTAAAACAATCTCCTCTTTGGCTCTGCACATGGAGAGAAAATAATGAGGAACTATCCCACCTAAGAAATTCACACTTGTTTGAAAAAAAGGCGTTTCACAGTTTGTACATTTTTTCCATGGTTTCTTGTCAAATTTTTTTTCGTTTTTTCAGTGCAACACTGAAGCCAAAATCAAAAAACATTTTCTGTTTAATTTTTTTTTTTTCTGGATAAAATTTTTGCATTAAAAATGAAAAATATTGACTCAGTTAATAAACATTGTTGATTTTCATTCTCAGTGGCACATTCTGGTAAAAAAGAATAATGCTTTTCTGAAAATTTTAGTTTTTAAAATCCTTTTAGTGTTTGAAAAAAACATTTTAGCAGAACATTATCATAAATCATATAATATTTATGATTTAACAGAAATATTTCATTTATGGGATGAAATAAGTACCTTAAATTTTAATCTTCCTTGACCATAAGCAAGACAAGGTGGCTTGCCAATTGACTGCCAAGTGTACGATAGTACAGCTCTTAAGAAAAGGAGAATTTGTTAAACAGCAATGTTGTGAACAGCTAAATTGGAGTCTGCCCCTCAAGAAAAAGAATTCACAAATATTGCAGAATATGCAAATTGTGGAAAAACTCCACACTGTGATCCGGGCAACCATTTAGTCATAATGAAATCAAAGTATAATGAGCCGTTGCTTTTCTAAGTGCATGAAGAAACAAGTCAGCCTGGTGCTTTTCTCCCTTACATAAACACCAAAAAATAGCATTGTAGCAAGCATAACCAGAAGAATTCCCCTAAGATCTGTATGAGCAGCCTCCGTAAAATGCAAGCAAGGGAGGCTCAAGGCTGGGAAATCACACGAGCTCCCCCAGCACATTTTCCTTGAGGTTTTCCAGAGAATTCTGCAAGGAGTTGCTAATTTATCAGCGTAAGCTTCCATCCTTAGCTTCTGTGCTGCCTTTCAAATGGCCCTGTGAGCTGCCACCTGTCACCACACCAGGAGTGGCTTTGCCAGGGTGACTTCAAAGCCACTTATTGTACATCTGCAGGACTCCGCTGCCAGAGCACTTTCTACTTGTCACTGGTTGGAAGGATCTGCTGGATCCATGGCCCTGATCCCATTCCCTCTGCATAGGCTAGTTTGTTACCTTAGAGAAGAAAATGGAGATCCTTATGGCGCTCTCAAGGTTTTTCTCCCTCTTAAGTGGATTTCTTTGTGAACAGAACACTGTAGTTTTACACTTTTACCCAATAATAACTGTATGTGCAGTGTTGGCGCTAAAGCGGGGTGAGTAAAGCAAAATCTGCAAATTGTTTTATCCTCTAGTGAGAAAGGAAATACTTCGGTTGGCTTTATCTACTGACAGAAAGTCTGGAAAAGAGTAATTAAAGTTGGTTGTGGCTTATTGCATGTGGGTAAGAGGAGTTCTCAACTCCCGCGTGCTACCACCCTGCACCTCTCCAGGAGGTAGAACGTGAGCTAAGCACGGGGGATGAACAATGTCCCCGAGCCCTCCAGCAGGCACAGGGATGCAGGGTGCGAGGGGTAATTTGCCACTGGAAAAGGTCTCCTGCAGATTATGGTTCTCTGGAGCAAGAGGTGAGCAAAATAAAAAATAGTGACTTCCTAGAAGTGTCTCTGACATGAATCAGTGCACTCACTGCTATGGGATGCTGTGCGAGCAGTCAAGCCCTAAGAGGACTCCACTAACAGAAATGCACCTGTGTTCCCTTATTAAATGAGTAACTCAGTGGCTTTTCCTGCACCAATACTTTAGCAGGATCTTTATTCTTTTTAAGGAGCGCTAGGGCTTTACATAAAAGAGAGATGACATTACTAGAACACAATAAAGCGAATGCTTAGGAATGTAGATAACTTTCATCATATAAGTAGTCCCACGGAAGTCAACGAAGCTTTGTGTGCTTCGCTGTTTGCAATTCCGGGCACCTGGTGCTATCTCTTTTTATTTTGAGTCATTGAAGTTTATGTGAATTATGTGCACTCTAGAAATGTATTATCTAAAGGGTTTTTTATATTATATTGACACTTACAATATACAGTTATGGTATAGATTTTATGAATGCCAGAGAGCAAAGTACCTTTTCCAAATATACTGGCATTCATCATAAACTGACATCTCCGCAAACTGCTTCTGTTTCTCTCAAGTTCACATTTATTGTATCTGGGCTTAGTCCTGCAAACAATTACTTACCTCGCTAACTTTATCCGTGGAAGGATTCTCACAGCAGTCCGAGGGCCCATCCTTGCCAAAACTTGTATGTGTGAGCACTCTCCTCACAGAAGAGAGCTCTCTGAGTAAAAATTTCCACTTGAGGGACTTTCACATGACACTTAAATCTAAGAATAGACTCCTTCATTCAGATGTGTCAATCTTTCATTGGGAAGATACTTGAGGAAATAAACAGATAAATAAAATAAGAATTAATTGGCAGAGCATGCAGGTAGCTAAATTAAATTTTAAATACAGAAAGATTTAGGAATGAAATTCAGGCTAATAGGTCACCACAATGCCTACAGCTGGAGCATTCATTTTTGTTAGCCCACATACAGACACGCTCAGCAGATTTGATTTAACACAAATGTATGTGGTCATGTCTGAAAATACACCAGCCTTCATGAAATAGTAAAGAAGCATTTTTCATGCACTAGTATGGCATGTTTCCTAGAGAAACCTAATAGGGCTGCAAAATATTTCACTCAGATTAAGAACACCTAGCAGGGTGAAGTACGTGATTGTGCACAAGCAGCTGCGGATGAGATTCACCCCTTCCCACACCCAGGGTGAATAAGGTCTGCACCGACGGCTTTAGGTTAGGGGCGACTGCCTGGGCACGCTCCTTACGGGGGGCATTCTGGCCACTGCATCCATCCTGACAGGAACAAAACAACCAACTAAAGGACTTTCATGGAATGTGGCTCCTTGGGTTTAATAATGGTGCATGGATTTGGGTCGTGTCATGCTTCTGTCAGAGAGGTATTGCACAACTGGAGTTCTACAAATCACAGGTATCGAAATAAGAGAGGCTGAAGAGTTGAAAGCAGGAAAAAATATTGTTATAGCACATACATTGCTCAGAATATTAAACAATGTATGTATAATTGTGTTTGAGATAAATATTTTGAAAATAAGCATACAGATGATAATTTTAAATCCACTTTGTGGCAAAACTGGACCGGGCAATTTGACAGTTGATAAATTCCCCAGGTAGATAGCATGCAGGACTGGTGTCTTCTCTCCACTCTCACGCAGTTGCAGAGCAGAACGCATGAAGACGATGCTCTCGTAAGGCAGCCTGGGATTCAACAGCACGGTCGTTGGCTACCCAAAGGAAGGGTGGCCTGAGCTCTCCTGATAAAGCGAGTTTTCTTCTCGTACCCAAAAGAGCAGCCGCATGTGTCTATGGCACTTCTCCGGAAAGAAAAGTGCCTCCCAATTAGACTTCAAAGTCCAGAGGTTTGCACCGCCCAACTGAGTGCCTCGTTGTGTCCTGCGCAGCTGAAGAGAAGCCTGTTCTGGCTGCGAGTGAATACTGGAGACCCAATGAGAACATCGGTGGCTGCAGAGGCAGAAGAGCTGAGCACGGCTATACGAATAAACGGGGGAAACTAGAAGGCGGCCACACAAAATAAGACCCAGAAGGATGGAGCGGGACTTCAACAGTAGGGATGCGGGAGAAGATGCGATGGGAGGAAAAGGAGAGGGGAGGGGAGGCAAAATGAAGAAAACGAGAGGTGAGGGATGAGGGGAACACCTCTGAAGGTAAAGCGTACACAAGATTGGCAAAAAAACCGAGCAATACAGAGCAAGAGGAAAAAAACAAAGTCCCAGGAAATAATAAATTACATCTGCAAAAATTAATAGAAACTTAATAGAACCTAATAGAAAGATGAGATATAGAAGATGCACACGAAACTGTAGGGATGGACCCATCTGTGGCACAGCTCTGTGTTTAGCACTAATCTTTCTGTAGGGAAGCTGGGCAACAAATGTGAAGTCGCTGCTGGAAAACAGAAGGTCTAGAGACAGACCACATGGCTTTTTACATTTCTATGTTGGTGCCAAATTTGAAGGGGGTGGGAGGTAAAGATAGTGTGGCCTCCAGTACTTTATGTCCCTCTCTGTAAATTTCTAAACCAGCCCTAACAGGGCTGACTTTTATTCTTATCTCATAAAGAGTGATTTTATTTTTTTTTGCCTGAGGAATATACTAAAAAGCAGGTAGTTACAAAATACCCCCCACAGGCAGAAAGGCTGGATTTCCTCAAGGGACTGCAAAACCTCTGTACTTTGGACATCAGTTAATATAATTTTTGATCTGTGAAGTACAGAGCTGATGCTTTTGGAGCTGGCCACCTCATCCTGCTTTGCATTGGTTTGAACAGAGCTCATCAGGGGTAGATAGACGCGAGTCAAACCTGCCCAGTGCCTGTTTCCCCACCTTCATCTGGTGCTTCACTAGTGCCATAGGTCAGACCTGGTGAACAGACCTCCTCTGGATAATATAAGAATTATCCTCTTCAGAGCCCGCCCAGGACATCCTCCCAGCCATGGCCGGGCGTTCACCAGCTCTATCCCCACCTGTATGGTTATCCCACCTCATCTCACAGCACAGCCATGTTTCTTCATTAGTCCTCACACGAGGACCTTCAGCGTAATGGACGAGCGTTAACAAATCCAACACTCTGTCAGTCTTGCAAGGCAATAAATGTTGCCGTTTGCATTTATTTCAGTGGACATGAACCTGATTTACCAGATTGAATCTGGCCTCACAAAGCAGACCTTCTTCACAAAGAAGCCTCTGGCAGAGCTAAGAACAAACCCCAGGACCTATATCTTTGTTGAATGATTTTCCTTATTTTTAGTCTTAGGGGCAAAAGAAAAAAAAAAAAATTAACACAGTATGTACTTGGGAGAAAATAATTTGTTACAATGAACATTGCACATATCAGAAAACCCATTCTCAACTTAGAGAAAAATATTGCTCCAAAACCCACCAAAAACCATGCCAAGAATGTTCTGTTCGTTTTCTCTCCCATGCAGCAAAATACTTATACCTGCGTGCATCTTTAACTTTGAGAACACACTTCAAGTTTATCCTGCTGCTGACTTCTTCTCAGATTTGCTGCAAAGTACTCAGTGTCTTGCAGGATTGCTCCAGTGATTTTGCCTGGATTTTTAATATTCCTTTCAGAGTCTAATTCTGCAATTTTCACCCACCTTACGTGTCATTGACCAAATAAGTGGTGCTGGTGAAGACTATTCACAGGAGTACTAGAGAAGTAAGTAAAAAATGGCATATTCAAAACCTTATTCAATGATTCATTGTAACCAACATAGTAATATTTTATCCTAGTGGCTTTTTATTCTGCTTTATTTATTATCTTTCATAGTAAAGAAGGAGAAATGAAAACTCAAACTTTATAAATTGTTGCTGGGGGTGTTTTTGCTTAAGCTTTGCAAGAATGAGTCTGTTGTTTTATATTATGCTTGAAATTTTCTTGTATATTATTCATTTTTTATAGTAGCAGTGTAGCAATACATGAAAAATAAAATATTGCTTATAGATACAAAAATTTTGAGGATACTGCATATATTTATATGCATATATATTTGTATATAATATAGTAACTATAGAGAAAGAGAAAAGTATGTATATATGTGTGGGTATTTACATATTTACTAGGATACCGCATATATACATATATGTATGACTATATAATGACATTAGTAAGCATGTGGTTGTGTATATATGCAATTTCTTTTAAAAAAAAAAAAAATCTGATTTTTTTTAAACACTTTGGGACAGATCTTTTGCCTTCAAATAAAATAGAGCTAGAAGGGAGACATTATCACAATATTTATTTTGAAAATGCTTCAATAACCTCCTCAAACGACTGCGCATATTCAAGCTACTTAAAGCATAAAATATACAGCAATTTGGGCTAATTCTCCCTGGAATTTGAAGGCTGCAGTACTGCTGACTGGCCAGCAAAAGAGTTTTCAAAAAGTGGTTATCTTAATAGTCTCTCTACAGATCTGGCACCAACAATCACGTATCTAAACACATGAAATACGTGAGATGATAGCACTGTATACAGGCACCACATGGTATATTTTATTTATATAGGATACTAATGTACGTTATGACCTCATAGCATACCTACAATAACTAGCATCTGCTAAAGAGCACTTTCAGGTGCTGTTTTTATCGATCTTATAATTGTATATATAACCAGAAATTCTTCAAGGGACGCATAATGACCTATGAAATAGTGCAGCTGTACTTTGCATAATTCTCACATATAAATTATTGCATTAGCTATAGTTCTAAAAATATATTTAACTGTCCTGCAATTGATCAAAAATTTAGATTCTGTTATAACAAAGCTCACCTATTTTTGTCAAGAAAAATATGAATAATTGGCCTTATGCTATCGAACAGCAGTACTGGCTTTTGGTGAAATCATTTAACTCTTTTGCTCTTCTTTGAAAATAACTGAATCGCTGCTGCTTAGTTTAATAACAAAACAAAGAACACCAAAATCATCTATTTTTGGTACTGAATGACCAGCTTCACAGAAATAACACAAAAATCACAACAGTGGGCTTCTGACTAGTAAGCACAGTACCAAATAATATCATGAGGATTATTACTAAAAGTAGGGGTTTTTTTGCCAGTAGTCTCTCTGAATCTGCAGAAGCATTTCTCAAATAAAGATATTTAATTTCGATAGGTCTTAAATCATAAAAACCTGACAAAACACTAGGCCATTATGTGTTGAAAAGGTAACGCTAATCCTCATAATAGAGAAAGGTACCTTTTAATTTCTGTGAAACAAAATAAAAATAATGGTGTGTGATAACAATACTAAAAATTGGAAAAATGAAACAAAGCATACATTCACTGAGATCCCAGGGGGTGGAGTCTTGGTGAGATAAGTCTTGTTTTTGCAATTCAAATGCATCATAAGCATTTTTTCTTCTTGCCACCTAGGCAGGTGAGAGCCAGTATATGGAAATGAATATACTGAAATCAAAGTTCTGGTAAATGTAACATAAAAACAGCATTTTAGGCTGTTAGGGATGCGGTGTTACGTGCCACCGTTCACAAAACTGAGTGTTGTTATATACTTCAAATATTTATGCTTTTTGTTTCTATAGCAGAGCATACTTGGAAAGGAGCTGAACTTGGCAAACAATTCTCAAGTCATCCTTGTACAAAATTTGGCTGTCCAAGGCAGAAAATATAAAGGTTGTTTTTTGCAAAATTCCTGTTTAAAGGTGAGATACTTCTCCATACAAAATACTGTGTACATCCTTCTGTGTCATTGTCTTCTAGCTACCTTCATCAAACATCCACCTGAGTTTTCAAAGGTAGGGACTGACTATGGATCTTCTTGTACGGGTTCTACACACGCCTTGCAGACTGGCAAACAAATCAATTAAGGTTTTCTTGTTTTCTTTAGAGTATTAACATTGAAAATATCCTCTACCAGTACCCTGTGGTTGACAGATAGCTAAACGCAGCATAGACAAAGAAAAGCTTCACGTTGGGTCTACGTATAGCACACCCTTTTGCAGATGACTGATTACTTACAACAATGAAAATAATTGTAGCATCATGCCTGTCAAACTTCCCATCAGGTAAATATAGACACGTGTCCATGCAAGAAACACCTGAGAGGTGTTTCCAGTGTTCGACTTCTTCTCGTGTATACTCAGCTATGAAAACATAAAATCACTGGCACCAAAATAGAAATATTTCTACGTAATATCCATCTATATCTTCATCTTATGAGTGTAAGCATTTAGATAACCTCCAGCCTTCTAATTATCTATTAATATAAATTTAGAAAAAAGTTTTGTGTATATTTTGCCCCGATTCATTGTTCTGGTGATGCACATTCAAGCACACAAGCTCACATAGGTTTAAGTTTATCTTCACATTAAAACCTGCCTACCACGAGGCCAAATCCTGAGTCCTTGCTGAGGATGGAATTCTACAAGCTGCATTACACAGATTCCCATTGTTTAAAGCTAAACCTTCCCCTGCAGACAGTGTAGTTTACAGGCTTGGAGACCAAAGCCTTAATTCTTCAAACTGCAGACACAAGATTCCCATTGGCTCCACCAGAAATGGGATATATGAAAGGTTTTTGGGTCGGGACCCTGATTTAATCAGGAGTGCAGGGGGATGAAGCAGGACAGGAGGACCAGCCTGTGAGCCCAAAGGCGCTCAGGGCGAGCAGCCTTTGGCCCCACCAGAAGCACCACTGAAATCGGTGGAGCTGCTCATGAAGGAGAGCATCGTTCAGGGAGAAGAGCTCGTATCCCGGTCTTGGGAGTGACTCGGGGCCACCACACGCTGGTGTTGGTCCTGAAGAGCAGGCTGAGTTTGACAACACACAAAGGCCCATGCGGTTGTTCATGCAAAAACCTGTGTTCATCCATGCAATTCTATTAGTAGGGTGTGTAAGTGAACGCTTTGGAGCGGTGCAATATTGTTAACCCCAACGTTTTCAAAGTACAGGTCTGTGGGCTCTGGCGGTGGTCGTTGGCAGAGCTGTTGCAAATACAGGTTTTGACAATCACAGTTTGCCAGGTTCAGGCTACGTGGCCATGACAAGATGTCTAAAAAAACCACAGAAAACACCATCTCGCCCACGTCGCGCTCTTCCCCTTAAAAAAAAAAAACAAACCACCAACAAAAACAACTGGAACGCCCTACGCAGCCGTCCCTCGGTGGCGGGACCTCGTTGGGGGCAAACTAACGCACGTGTTAACGAGGCCTAATCTCCCCCTTTTGTGTTTGTTTCTTCATTAGGCTCTAACAGCGCTCCTGCCCCGGCGCTGGAGGTTTGATGAGAAGATGGTATGACAGGCTTGGCTTCTGCCCCTGCAGCTGGCATCCTCCCCCCAATCCGATGCCAGAAGCCGGAGCCGGCAGCGGCGGGGAGAGAGGAGAGACTCCTCCGGAGCAGGGTCTGAACCGTCAGTTTCCCACCCGCCTCCCAGAGCACGGCTCCCTCCCCGAAGCCCCTTAATGAGAAGCGGAGGACAATGCCAGTATTGTCGTTTCCCTTCGGGATCTGGTGGAAAGAACAATCGCTGTTTACCCAAGCAGCCGCGCTGCCCAAACCCTGCCGATAATTACTTCTAGAGCCTCTGATTAACTCTGCTCTCCGCTTTCGGCACAAAAACGCTATTGAGCCAGGGGCAGGACAACCTTTCTGTCTCTCCCGGTCTTTTAACAGTTTGCTGGAACACCGCCTGGGCCTCCTCTGGATGCAGAAGTGAGGATGCACCTGAACCCGCCTTGAGCTCACCTGCCTGGGGTGAAGGGGTGAGGAACCCACCCCATGGCACGGTGTTGGAAATGCAACCCTTTCCCCCAGCCCACACCACCACCCCCCCCCAAAAAAAAAAAAAAAAAAAAAAAAGTCATTTTGGAAAAGCAATCCTCCAGTTTCTCACTCCTGGCTTCCTTTACAACTGTCAGTAATTTAAAAAATAAATAAATAATAAATAAATAAATAAATAAATATAAATAAATGGGTTCTAATTAGCACGGGCGTCTCTCAGGAATTTTATCCTGGCTAAATTTCTGCGGTGAAGGTACGCGGCACGACACGGCTCTCAAACCCCGTGAGCATCACGAGAGCGGCGCCAGGGACCTCGCTTTGCTTTTTGTAAACCGAGTGGAAAAAAAAAAAAAAAAAAAAAAAGCGGAACTGTTGCTGAGGCTATTTCTAGGACGCGGGTAGTAATTTTAGTCTGTCAAGCCATTCGGTCTTTCCTCACCCGCCTCCCTTCATAGTCATTGTGTGTCCCCCCACACACCACGCCGTCCGCTGCTAGCGCTATGCAAAACACCATCGTGAATATGCGTAATTATGGAGATCCATGGTAATTTTTCAGGGTTATCTGACGTGACGTTTATAGGACAGCGGCATGCATCAATTTAAACGGGAGTGACAAATATCTTATCCTTTTTATTTCTGCGGTATTTTTAATATTTCCTTGGTCTCTCCTGGGAGCATTGTGAACCGGTAGGAATTTGAACAAAATATTTTAAAAATCAAACACTTTACCAGCATGCTACCTTTTAAAGCCCCAGGTTTTTAATGTACGTGTGGTGTGTGTGCATGCGTGTGAGGTTGTCTTACCTTAGTGTCAGTTATTTATGTAAAATGAGCAAAAGTCTTTCTGTAGATATTTTACATGTTATTTTTTCTCTGCCTACACGTAACAATGGAGAGTAAAATGTCTCTTGTATTGGACTGCTTTCTGAAGATCAGTTTGATCTGTCTAATTACTTCAGTAATCTGATTACCCACCTGATAGATTGATTTAGCAAGCATTTCTTCCCGTTTTTCTTTTAAGCACAGACTTTTAAAACTATAACATTAAATAATTTGCTGTTAACTATGGCGACCTGCAATTGTGTTCCAGATCTGTTGTACCTCCTAGATGTTTGGATATGTTGTTTATTAGAGAAATTAATTGGGATCTAATCTAAAAACGTACCGTTTATAATGATTACTAACTGTGGGAATTTTTCTTCTTCATATTTTGAGTGGTTATCACATCTGCTAGACCTTCAAATTTATTACACGATTTCATTTGAAATCGGTGAAGTTACTTGTAGATGAAGGTGCAATGCACTGCAAGGCCTCAAAATATCAGTGGATATTCACCACACATTAATGTGCAACAGCAAGATTGAGAAATCTAGCTTTTTACGAAAAAAATAGTAAAACTGCCTGCTATACTTCAAATTGCAGTGTTACCGGATATTGTTATAGAGTTAATTAATTTGCACTAAAAAAATCCGTGTTATTCACATTACCACGTGACTCAAAATATTCACAAAGTGTGCAGCATCATTACTGTATGAATCCTTCAGTCTTAACAGAAATTATTCTTTGGTTATATACCTAAGCAGAAAAAATGTTGCAGGCCACATTAAAGAGAAAACATAACACTCTAATTTTAATTGTGTATTTCCTTAGTAGGACTTATTTGATCTTCATAAATTTCAGAATACATTTCACTGTCTTTCTTAAATTCATGAATACACCTCTGCATTTGCACTTAGGAAAACAGATGTATCTTTTGCTTTATTAATCTTTTTTTTTTAAGCTGTTTTTTATGGTGATTTAATGGACATAATGGACTCATCCATGCTGTCCTCCATACGTAACGATGTAGTGGAAGAGGAGCTCACTGAAAGTCTTGTCTTTCATTGTTGGGAAAGACAACGTATTTAATTGGGGAAATTAGACATAAGTGTTTTCTCCAGTTGCTCAGAGTATGTATTTTGCGTTTGGCAGCCGCAGAAGGAGCATCTAAGTTCTGCCACATGTTCTCCAAGGGTCTATGCCTGGAGACCCCCACACACCCACCAAGAGATGTCCTGCAAAAGGTGCTCAGCGCCTGGGAGACATGGGGGCCAAACCAAACAGCAGGGCATGGTCTCCTTTAGATCTAAATCATCACAACCTCATGGAATGGAATGTTGTAGGAAAACACTAGGGCTTCATCCCTACATGGTCTAGGTGCATATTTTTGATGTTAGCATGCCCTAACTCTTGTAGGATCAGCCTTGAGCTTGTGTTTGTCCTCTGCTCTCACTACTCAGGCCAAGCAAAGTTTTAAAAGCTGTTGAGTGAAGACCAGAGATTTGGGATCCGCGTTTAAGTGGATCTGCCAGCTCAGGCCCTGATCCTGCAATCCACTAAGCAGCTCAGAGAAGGCACTGACACCCGTCAGGCATCAGAGTTACTGGGGGAGACGTCTGGAGAGCAGCACCTTGAGAAAACTGTAACATCTTCCTCTAAATTAGTGACAAGTCAAAGCATTGCACAAGCTCTCATTAAGAAGACCTGCTTTTTAAAAAAAATTCATTAAATTCAATAAATTCATTAAAATATTGGGTTATAGGTTTTTATCACAACCAGGTATTAAGACTGGAGTGCTAAGCGTCACCAAAATATTTTATGAAGCCTTCTTAATGTGCTCTTTCTCATGCTGTGTTATAATTTCACTACACGCGTGCACACATGTAACAGTTGCTTGCATTTTCGTTCTGCTTGAAAAATACTAAGTGACGCATGGAGCAGGTCGAAAATTGCACCTCCCTACATGAAGACAGAAAGGTGCACAGTCCTTCTTCCATAGCTTTTCAAGGGCTGTTTTAACCTGCCTTTAAAACCATGACCTATAATTTTATTTATGGGAAGTAAACTTCTGGAATTAAATGGGCACATTTTCCAAACGCCACGCGGTGGGTGTGATGGATATTTTCTTTTGAATTGCTAAGGAGCAAAATACAATAATTTGGTGGCAAGCATCTGTCTGGTAATCACGTGAGATAAATTCATAAGAAATGCAGGAAAGGTATTTATTTACTGTTGGTGCTAAGCCAGCCTTTATTTATCTTAGGAGATTTTTCATCGCTGAGTGGAAAACAAACTTTCCTTCGAGAGGTCTGTGAACTGAATAATAAATGTCAGGTCTAAATCCCATATGGAAATCCGCCGGGTTTAATCCCGGATATTCTCCGGGATGCAAAAGAGGGCGGGAGGTTTCCCCCCCATCCTGCTGTTACACCGGCAGCCAATTTAGTGGGGCGGGGGCACACTGTACGTGCTGCTGCGGGCTCTCCCACACCTCCCCCTCGCCCCAAGACTTGGTCTCAGCTGCCTGCCTTTCACAGAGAAACCACAGACCAAGGAAACATATCAGTAATAGCGCCCTGTAAATTAACTTGACATTTGATGCAGGCGAAAGAAAAAAAAAAAAAAGAAAAAAGAAAAAAAAAAAAAAAACACAAAACACACTCCCCCCCCCCCCCAAACTCTAAAAGCTGACAAAAGACGTTGGAAACAAAAGCCACTCAGGACCCGCACTACATCTAGCGTGGATTTAAGAGATCTGGAAGGTGGTTATTCTCTGGCAAACAACACACTCAGCCCTCCTCGTCTTTGTTAAGACAACTCAGTCACTCTTTGTTAGAGCCACAGCATCCGTCAAGTAAACAAAAAAAAATACCCTGTACTTCCACAAAACAGCCACCATGCAGCCAAATAACACCAAGGAGGTGCACTGCTAGCTGTGGGCTTGGCTTCCCTTTACTGTCCTTAAAACTGTAATTTTTAAAAATAGGCAGTTGTTAAAAGATAAATCGGAACTATTAATATTAATTTGCTACTAATAAGGTGTGCTACATAACTAAGATATAAATAATTTCATGCTAGTATTTTATGATTGGCAAGCAGCCCGTTAAACATGTGAGGCAGGCAAACACCCCTGCACCTTGAAATTATTGTTAAAGTAAACATTCTATTTTTCCCTGTACTTGAAGCTACAAATCTTTTTCCCTCCTTAATTTTTTTTTTTTTTTTTTTTTTTTTTTTGGTGTATGTGTGCGTGTGTGTGTCAAAAAGTACTTGAATCAAAGACAAACTATTGACGGAATATTAACTGCTTCCCTGGCTCCACTTGCAATATCGATAGCGATAGGATACCGAGAGAGACGGAGCGTATTTAAGCTGTTAGACATGCAGGAATGTTATTATGCTTTATTGTGTCTGCCTGTCCCCACCTCCCTCCCTCCCTCTTCACCCCCCCCCCCCCACCTCTCCCTCCTTCCTCCCTCCCTCCTGCCTTTCACACACACATACATACATACATACATACATACATACATACATAAGAACATACACACACACACGCTCCCCCCTCTGCAGAGCTGGCAATACTGCATCCCACAAACGCCTGGCCTTGTGCTTTACAAGCAAAGGAGTGTACCGGTAAAATGCATAACCTTAGCACCCCTGCTTCTTGATATCCATGGCTTTATTTACAAGTCCCCATGTTCTACTCATTTTTTTTTTTTCTTTTTTTTTTTTTTTCCTCCCTTTCCCCTGTTTCTGCGGTTTATACCACTGGCATACCTATATTCTTGTGGGAATTTCAAATAAGAATCGAGATATAACTGGCAAACATTCCGTAATGCAGCCTGTATTTCCATTATTCAGCTGTTTGGCATGGTGTTTTTTTAAAGAGACAATTTTAAGAGGTTTATGGACTTACAGATATATGAAGAGTATTTTGATTGGCTTTTTTAGTACTTCAACTACTTAAGGTTCTGTTTGTGTAAAATGGCTGCAATAAAATGAATTTATGTACACATATATGCTTGTGTATATGTAAATACATTTGGAATGAAAAAGTTCGTAAATCCTTGTCAATTGTGCTGATTAAGCCCCATACTTTGACATTGGCAGTGTTAAGATTCCTCACAGAAGTGTTAAAATGCTAAAGAAAGAGTTATTCTTTTTAGTTTTTCTTTCAGGAGCAAGTAAAGAAAGGATTTAACTAGTTCAAAGGAAGTAATTCATACTTAGCTAATTTTCACTTCTTTAAGAAAGCCTTTCACTAGCAAGTTTTATAATTGCCAAATGGACATTTCTATCGTGTAAACAGAACAATATAGTCCATTTCATCAATGATTTATTTTCTAAATATTTACAGAAAAGGGCTTCAGTCTGCAAGTTCTTGCACACCAGTAACTACACTTACCTGTGTAAACCCCTCAGAACCAATGGTTACTCATACAAGAGCAGTTTCTTGTAAGTAAATTTGCTGAATCAGGCTATAAAATTAAAAAATAATTTTAACATGCATTCCATTTACTATTTTGGTGTATTTTTCCCACCCTTTTTTTTTTCTCAAGATCCACTTGTGAACAAATAGTTGACAATACTTTTCCAAAAGCTGGTATAAATTTCCTTTACCAAGCTACAACAATAAAAATAATACAACATGAACTTATCATGTGTAGCACCTACACTTTCCCCTCTTTTTAATTTGAAGCAACAAGATATTCCTCATAAATTCGCCATAACTGAAATAGTATTGCCCTTAATGTGGGCATGCACTCCATGTTGTTAAATGAGAATAGTATCATTCAAAAAGATAGTAAATTTTCAGTCAGATGCAAAACAATTCACATTAACATTATTCTGTCTGGGGTTCGAGGTTTTGTTTTCTTCTCTAAGTAACCGTGGTGTTTTTGCAAGACATTGCCTCAGTAGTAAAGCAATTTAGAGTGGAGGATATTTTTAGACTACATTCATTTAAAGGAGGGGGAGGGAAAGGCCGCGCAGTAAGATATACATGTATTTGTAATTCATATTTTTGCTGTGCTTCTATTGTACTCTGAGCTTCCATCATGGCTGAGGTGGGGAGCTGGCACCCAGGCAGTGCAGCAGGGCAAGGAAAAAAAAAAAAAACCCTCAGCGAAAACACAAATTGTGGGGTTTCTCCGTCTATTATCTCACTCCTATTATCCCTGCTAATTATTACCATGCTGCTTCTAGTTTAAAAAAATAAAAGTAAATAGCTGTAGGCTAGGAAGGTATATCTGTTAAATAACGTTATTAATCCTTTTTGGTCCAAAACAGAGCTCTTTTCATTCTGGTCTTTCAAGAGCCTCAGTCTACACATTCAAAGAGATGACAGAAAAATGAACTGGAATGTGCAAGCATTAAACATTTAAATTCTCTACTCCTTGGTCATTATACTGATGGCCATATTTTACATCTTCCCCTCCCCCACCATACTTTTGCTGATTTCACCTCATTTGCATGCCCTTATTATGCATATAGCCTTTGTTCTTCTGATATGGAGTACAGCACGGTGACAAAGCAAAACCTATATACAGAGATAACCTTTTCTGTGTTTTAAAATTGTTCCAGCCCCCCGATATTAGCATTTGATTTATCAACATCATTCAACATTAAATCAGATGTATGTTCTTGCTTATAAAATGCTAACAGATTTACTATTGTTTAAGAAAATGAACGTCTAAACGGCCTTCAAAAACCTTTTGCTTTAATAACACATCCAGGTTTTCTGTTGATAACAGTTTAAGCAAACACACTAGCAGTAGGTGACAATTAGGAAGTTTATTTATGACAAGTGAGATATCTGCTATATGTCTAACTATATGGATCTTGATAAGGTGATATTATAAAACACTGAATTTGACAGACAAGGCTCAATGTGGACAGCCAGCCTTCGATTCCAAGGGTTCCTGCTTGCCTCGCATCTTAAAACAAAGAGACTGGATCCCCTAAGTGTGTTATTACTTTCTGGTTGTTCTTATACTGTACCAAGTGTATTCTGGTGTTATGGGAATTTGAGGCTGATTGATCCAGCTTTATCCACTGATTTCAGCGGATCTGCCAACCAGAGGGAAGGTTTCAGAATCAGTTCCTTGGTTTCTGTCCAAAAGTAGGTGATAGAGGGTTTAATGTCATCCCCTTGAAAGGGAAAGATAAATTCCCACTGGCTGCGACAGGAAGACACGTGGGCCCACCTTGACAGAAACATGATTTCACTTTAAAAGAAGTGGGGGAAAAAAAAAAAAAAAGGGAAAAAAAAAGTCTTTGCCTTCTATAGAATCTTAGGATGTAAAACAAAGGAATAATTTGACTGCTTGAGCTTTATTTTGCATGATACCAAGTACCTTCCCTTCTGTAAGATTCCTACGTGGGACATGAACCATTCTTTTTATTTTTAAGATCCTGTAAAAATGATGGAATTAATCAAATACAAAATCATTAAACTTTTTGTTAAACAAGAATGATTCTAGTAGTGCTAACTTGTTACAATACCACCATTATCACCTTCCTGCTAGAAACCAGAAGCCAAAATTCTCTGTCTCAAAGGAGTGTGGTCTCACGCTAGTCTTAAAAAACACAATGCTGTCCTCACCACCTTGTTTCAGAGCATCTCCCAGCAGAGGAATTGGTTGCACCTCATCAATATGACGCAGCATAAATAAAATAGCTCCATAATTCAAGGGAGGAAACATCCTCAGCGTTACCCATAAGGATGTGTCTGTGCCTTCCTGGGAGCTGCCACCAATACTCAGTTCAGACAGTGATATTCGGTGCATGCTTTTAAATAAAATAATGGGCCGTGTGGTGCTCTTAATTGTTACTTTCCGTTTGTTCCAAATATTTCTTGCACTGATTAATCGGGTCGTCCTTCATTCGTGGGAAGCAGCAGTTGTTTCCGTTCTTACATCATTTATTTTGTAAGGGGCATAGTCCGTAAAAACTGGAAGATACATTCTGGGACTACGCATGTAGGGCCTCAGAGCTGTCAAAGCATCACGCAAGCCACCAAACCCTCAGTGAGCTCTGCACACATGTTCATGTTGTCTCTCCCAAACTAAAACCTTGTTCTCCGTGCAATAGTTTCACTGAGGTTACAAATGACATTCAGAAAATCTAGTCCTAACGGCTTTGTCTTGGCATGCATAGTCTTGTGCTAGCTTTCTGCCTCACGGCTGGTTGAGCGGCTGTCTGCAGAAAACACCATGCTGAACTCCCTCTGCAGAAGTTCTTGTTGGCTGCCTCATATGAACCCACACCAAGAACCAAGAGGTGACCCTCAACATGACCTGCTTCACTGTGGTGTCTCCCTGGGAAGCCTAGGCATGTTCGTCATCCCGCTATAAAATGCTATTTTTACAGATCTTTAGTCTGAGGTGCCTAAGGATCCATTCTGGATCTCACCCTAGACATTTTTTCTATGTAGGAAAAATAAGATCAAACTCAAGTGTTATGGCTAGAGATTTTGGGAATGGGTTTCCAACTGAATAAAGTCAGCATGTCAGTCAAGATGTAAATAACTGGAGAAGAACTCAGCCTACGATAATTTAAATATTGTGATACTTGTTCATCTTCATCCATTGAGGGATGCATGGACATTATCCTCAACTGAGTGCTTATGGAAAACCCTTGGAACAGAAAGCTGGAGTAAAGCTGTGAGGTGCTTTGGCATTGCTTTTGTGGTATGAGGGTCCCAGTCCACCACACAAGCTTTCCACCAGTGAACACCCTGCTCCTAGATGTTGAAAGACATGTCCTCCAGAATTTCAAAGGTCAACCCATACTCGACAGTGAAATGTTTAACTTATGCGGCCTTTTGCAGCGGTGCTGTTTCACACAAGTGCACTGTCCAGGATGGCACACCTGCAAGCTTAGGAGGACCAAGCTCCTGGGAATGATGTCAATGAGGTGCTTTGCCTCCATAGATGATTATGAAGCTGACAGAGATCAGACAGCTGTGGAAGATCTTTAAAGAAAACGTGGCTATAAGTCATGATACTCTCCCAGGCTGACATTTTTTTAAATAAACCAGAGGTGAGGAAAACAGGCCTAAAGGTAACCCATTCATAAACCTTGCCTTCCCATAGCCAACCCAGTGCCCACCACAAACTTATGAGACAGGGAAAGCAACTGCCTCTTCCAGTAGGCAGCGACTATGAAGTTTCCTAGAAGACTGTCAGGCATGGGAATATAGAAACAGAGGAAAAATATCTAATCTGCTTGGGGCTTCATCTGTTTGGGAAATATTGCATGTGTGATTAACAAATTGGGTAGTGCTGCTACCAAACAAACAGCGAGTTACTGGGATGATAGATAAAGGGTTGTGCCCAAGGTGGTGTCATCTTTCCTAGCAGAGACCTGAAGGGGACTAAAGAAGTCACCAGAGTTTATACAACCCACAGTGCAAGGATGTAGCATAGAGCAGATATATAAAAGAGAGATAATAAAATTATATATATATGCATTATTATTAATATCAATATATTTGTAAATTGTTTTATGTCATCTTTGATATATTAGTTATTTAGGCACTCGATAACTGTAATAATTATTTATAAAATAATTATTTCTAAATCAATAGCTTTATTTGGCTATGTAAGTAACATAAGATGTTTCCTGTCTCTGACTGGGCTTATGCTATTTTTGGAATGAGGCTTTTAACACTCATGACCATGAGTGAAAAGTTTTCATATTGTAAATGTTTGGTAATATTTGTTTAAAATTTTCTGTTACAGTGACTATTTCCTCCAGTAAACTACTGTCTTGGAATATTTAAACAGAGAAGAGTGGAGCCAATTACAGTGAATCACTCGAAAATATGAGCAAACATTTCTTGACAGCGGTGCGAGGTATTCACCAGCCTCTAATGCAGAAGGGAGGTAACAGCTGTAAGCACTGGAAGTCATCTCTGGAGCTTTCAGCAGCTTGTGAAAAAGGAGATAAATCAATTTGGGTTGGGTTTGGTTTATTCACCGGGTGGATTCTCTGCTTGGACTGACTGACCTGCTCTGGGATCATTGCTATTAGTTTTGGGAGGCTCAGCCTTACCATGGCTTTCACGCTGCCTTCTCTCATCGGTGATGGTGGGTAGAAGCAATGTTTAAGTTTCAGTTGTCAAAACCTGATCTTTGTTTATGTATGTACATATATTCATCCAGGTGCATACATTTTCATGTTATGACCAAATAAAAGCTTTCTCTTTATTTGTGAAATTTGCAAAAAAAAAAAAATTGTATTGCACAATATGTTAGAAAGAACATGTATAAAAGCAAATGATGTTGTTTTCATGCAAGTGGTTGTTAACATTTTTCTAAAGAAAGAAGTAGGTATTTTTATTCACAAAATGCTACTGTTTCCCTATAGTGATGAATATATTGTAGCCTGGTATTAGCTTAGATTCAGACTGGGCCTTTAACACTTCCACTCTCATTATTCAGAAGTTCAAACTGATGGTGGCTGAGCTATCAGCAAAAAACATGGTGCTGTGGTACTTGGGACGCTAAATGGATTTGGAATTAGTAAACATCCATCAATGACTTTCCTACTGCTTTAGCTCTGCACCTTGTCTTGAACAGGATATATAAGCAGCACGACATTTTTAACTATTTGATAAAAACATTTTAGTACAGAGAAGGAGCTGAAATACTGAAAACAGCGTCTCTGAAAATAAGAACTAGACTTGCAATCTTCAGACAGAGCTCTCTAAGGGTATTCTTGCAGCCCCATGCTTTAAAATGCACCATATTCTGTTGTCTCCTAGTTTTATTTCCATACATACATATATATATATAGCACTCCCACTGTGGCAAAGGGAGTTACATATAACATCTAAGGGAAAAGAAAAAAAACACACAAGCTTTAAAAAGTTGATTTACGAAAGGAAAGCACACTCAGGTGTGATTCAGGAAACAAAAAGTCTGTTCTCATCTCTTTTCCGCTGTGCTCAGAAGAATTCCACTCAGTTTATAGCCCTTATTTCTCAGTATGATACTCCCTTCACAGATAGCCAGAAAAAAAAAAAAAAAAAAAAAAACACACAAAAAAAAAAACACTTTGGAAATGAAATTCCCATAGGGTTACAATTCCTGTAGGGCTCCAGGGGTACCAAGCCCACCCCAGCTCCAGACACAGAGCCCAGCAGCCCCCCTGCCTGGTATTTTGCTGCTGTGTCTGCTGCATAACTTGGTGGCAAAGCACGTGTCACCTCTCCCCCCGAGAGCTGCCCACGCACAGGAAAGTGTCTGACCTCGGTTACCGGTTACTCCGTCGGCTCAAATGAAAGGAAACCTGCGCTACGGCTTTTGAAGGTCTTGCCTTCAAACTCCTCTGATTGAATAAGTGAGAAAAACAGTATGTGACAGTGTCAGAATGGCTTCAAAGCAAACTTTAATTCTTACACTCCCAAACTTTCAAAAGCACGACTGTGCAATTCTCTTCTAGTGAAAATTTTGGTGTATTGACTTACAACAGAACTCCCAAACTTACAACTTTCCAAGGTTTTCATGCAAGGAGAAGGGCTTGCTTTTTTATCTTTGCCGCATACACTCCAATGCACCACATGCTTTTTCTGTAAAATGATGACAAAAGGACTGCACGTTCAAGTAACATGTAGACCCTGTAAGAACTATAACACCATTTACAACTGATTGTGCTGATCAGTTAATTAAAACTGAACAGCATTTATGATGTGAAACAACGGGTAGAGAAGTGATTTTGGGGTTGCTGCTGATATGTATTTTGCCATTTGTTTTCATGGTTACTAGAACCTACCACTTTCAGCACAGGAAAGGTGGTTTTGTAGATTAATAGAGTCATAGAACTGTCTATATTGGAAGGGACCTTTAAGATCATCAAGTCCAACCGTCAGCCTTACACTGACAAAACCATAAGCACCATGTCCCTCACCACTATGTCTACTTATCTTTTAAATACCTCTGGGGATGGCTATTCCACCACTTTCCCGGGCAGCCTGTTCCAAGGCTGTTTCACAGGGACATTTTGTTTCATAAAGAAGCACAAAAGCAGTGAGTAGTAGGTTATAGTGGTGGTGGTGGCAGAAGAGTGGAAGGTGCTGTCAATAGAGCTCTGCTCAGCTCCCTTACTTAAAAAAAACAAAAAAAAAACAAAAAAAAACTAGCTTTATTTGGGACACACTCAGCTCTCCCTGCGTGTGCCTACCACAAGTTCATCACCAGCCTCTGACCTATTTGGCAGAGTTGGAAGAGATGTCAGAATGAATGAGTTATATAGATTAAGTTGGCCTGGACCCAGGCCTGGCCACCTAAGTCCCTGTGGCTGTCCTTATTATTGGCTGCCTCTAGCTCTTACATCTGCAGAGAAAGTCAGGACCAGCCCCCACCACCAGGAATGGTCTAAGAAAAGACCAGGGTGAGCAATAACATCAAAATCAGTCTGAGATCTCATTAATACTTTTATAGAGTGGTGCTACAATTACAAATTACAATTACAAATGCTTAAGAGATTAAGCTTTTTCTTTTTCTTTTTTTTTAGTTTCAAATTAATAGAATTTTGTCTAAATTAACTAAGAAATTGACAGGGCCTTTGTGTTACAGAATAATGTAGGCTTTAAGAAAGCACCTCCAAACAACATAAGCATTTCATTTAGTCCTAGAATTACAGACCACCAGAAATTAGAGGGGGATGTGCATATATATGTATATAAATACATATTTATGTGTATAATTCCTCTTAATGAGAAATGTGTATATGTACTCTGACAAATTTTGACATGGCAGCAAGTATTCAATGAGGCAGTTATTAGGAAATGAAGCAGCATTTGTCTTTAAGAGATGTTAAGACACCTTTAAATCTTGCAAGTGTGTTCTAGTACATAAGACTAATTTTATATTAACTTGTATATACATGAGTTTTGATAACTGAAATAAATAACTGACAAACTTGTGAAAGACATCTTTGTTCAAGCTTTTTCTTAAAATGTGTTTGATTTTTGTCGTCTGTATTATTGGAGTCAGGATTTCTTTATTATTAAAGAACCTAGATTTTCAACCCCCTGTTTACAGAGCTCCCGCTGAAATCAGGTCAAAGCTTTGAAGTAAAGGGGATATCTGAACATAAAGGATTTGTGCATTGTTTGCAACATGTTTTGGTATATTTTAATGTGTTATCTGATAGTAATTTGAGTGGCCTGATGCAGATTTTTCAGGTTGCATAAAGGACAGAAACATTTGAAGGTTATTCCTCGTCCCAAAAAAGGCAGCAGGAGAATAACGTACCTATAATATCATTAAAATTATATCGACTTTGTCCTGCTGAAATCATTAGCAGAAGCAGCAAGTATTTCATTTTGTACTGCAGACATCTTAACAACCATTCATTATTCTTTACTATTGTCACACAACCAATTTTTTGAATACTCTAAAGGGAGAAACAATTAGTGAAAGTTATTACATAATAATTAATATCTTTGCGAGACCAGACTGTTATCCAAAGTGAAGAGGGCATACATAATTTATGTAACCTCAAGGAAGCAGAATGAGACAGATATACCCCAGACCTGGGCGTATTTTCTGCTGCTTTTTAGCTACGACCATTTAAAGAAAACACTTCAAAAGAGCATTCCACAGCAAGAAAATTAGTTTTCACGCATATCGCTCGGCAAATCGTACTTGTATGTGTACATCCCAGTAGGGCTGATTCTGCCCTCGTTTTATGTCGAGCTGGCCCTGATACACAATTATTGCAACCGAAACCTCTTCTGGTGTACACCGGGTTAAAGGAAATCAGAATTTGAGTGGTTTTTTCTAGCAGGAGGCTTAGGCCTGAGCAGTAACATTATCCTTTATGTATATATATCCTATTAGTATAACATTAACTGTCCACATTCTCTTTCTAAATTGTCTGATTTTCCTCTAGTGGAGTCTCTGAGGTTGCAGAGGCTCTACAAATTAACCCAGAAGGACAACGCTCTTGTATTTGCCATTATACCATGTATTGTTAGGTAAATGACTAGTCAGTTAATCTTCAAGAAGGTGCTTCATCGTGGCAGAAGTCTGGGCTATCACTGTTAATAAAACCTGCCCATTGCCTAGAGACACTTTTGGCTCCCATGACTAAATATCCCTCGGAAAGGACTTTATGTTTACCATGCCTCATAGAGTGATGATGTCCCCAGGTTTACCCCCTCTCCTGGCTTTTTCATTTTTTTTATTTTATTTTTGCCCCAGGCGTGTGGAACTTTTGCCAGGGTTGACATTGTCAATGCACAGTCAGCTGGACATACATCACTTTGGATTTCTTGCCTTTCAGCAGCATTACCTCAGATTGGTAGAGGAGACCTCATGCTGGTCTAATTCCAGGAATAATTCCAAACAGGCATCTCAGCCATTCTCCTCAGGAAGATGGGTCACTAGCCGTACACTGCTCTGAAACACAGAATTATTAAGTGCATTAGGAAAAGATGTTTGCTGTAAAGCGTGCTCATTTTTCTGCTTTAAATAAAAGTTTAAAGGACAAAACCTCCTCTCTCTGATTCTGCATGCAACACACTGATGCTGATGTGCACTCATCTACCAACAGAAGATAAATCATTCATTTTACAGGTAGCATGACACAGAAATAATTACACAATAACATTTCAGAAATTTTGCTCTTTAACATTCTTGTCATAACAAATCCATTTATGTTAGAGTAAAAGGACAAATCAAGCAGCAATATCAAGAGCCCTAAGTATACAACCAACACTGGAAAACCCTACTTTTAACACCAGTTCCCATAATATCTCTTAATTGACCTCTAGTAAACTCTTTACCTCTGCATATACCTCTATGCCTGTGAAAAGAGAGTAAAAAGATAATTTACTCTTTGCCACAGTGACTGATTGTGAGGTTTATTACCTCAAAGTAGGTATATGTTTTAAGGCATTATGTAATAGGTATTGCTATTAGTGGAGGTTCAGGCAAGAAATCTCTTTTAGAAATATATTTGCTGGACATAAAATCATCTTAGAGCATGAGTAATTTATAAGATCATTTTGCAGGACTGAGCAGAATCTGTTTAGCTCATATTTTTTTTTGTATGGGACTTGGTACCATTTTACCAGTTGAAGCCCCAAACTAGCTGTATCTAGCCAAGAAGACCAGAATAAACTCTTTTGAGTGCATGGATACAAGCAACCTAAATATTCTGGGCTACACTGAAACTGTCCCATTGTGTCTTGAGTTCATATTTGAGTTTGGACTTCCTTGGTCATTTCCATGGCCCAAGTGACAGTTTGCAGTCTGATTTTGGTCTGAAATAGTCTCATTGCTCCATCACCAGAGAGCATTGCATACAGGATGGTGGCTGACTGGTGCCTTCAGACAGCCAGGACAGAGCTGATCAAGCCACTAGCACAGTATTTTGTTCCGCTCTCACTAGGATAAATGTCCAAAGACCCACACAAGGCTTGCTTGACTTTAGCACTAGACCTAAAATATCAATAGTCTTGCAGGCAGCTCCTGCAGGGCTGGGAAAAAGGGGTGAAGACTTTTATTCAAGCATGTGGGCACCTGTCTTCCAATGGCGTGTCCATCTGATGGTACCAAAACTCCTTTCCAAATCTGACTGCTTCCATCCAACACACATACAGCGTAATCACATCAAGACATACTCCAAGGCACACAAGGTAAATAAAAGACAGAAGCCGGCTGCTGAAATGCACCTGCAAACTAGCTTTGGTGTTTTAATGCAAAATACTCAGGTATTATGCAAGTCTGTGTATAGGAAGCCATGAAGTCTGGTAGATACACTCTACTCCCAGAGGAAGCTTTGGGTTTTCTGTGATTTAGAAAAAGTTTCAATTTCCTCATCTGGAAAGCAAGAACAATGCCTTCCTCTGGAAAGAAGTTTGAGGAGCAAACTGAAAAGCTGACACAGAAGAGCTAAAAATAATATTTATACTTCTGGTGTACCAGTGACGGACTTGCACGTGAGTAGCAACTTTATACAGGAAAGCACTTGGCATTTTGTTCTGTTGCAGAGTTTTTAACACAGAGAAGCATTAATTCACATATCAATGTAATATAGATGGTTCTTACTTGCTCTGTAGAAGCAAGAGTGTCCAACAGTCCCTCCCGCACTTTTAATTTTCCCCTTTCTGAGGTAATTTCTTTATAACTGCTCAAGTTAGTTAGATTAGCTCCATTCACATATACTGAATAAACACACACAGAATCAAAAATATTACTTTTAATTGTGGTCTGGCATTGAGCATTAGAAAGACATACTACAGAGATATAAATATGCAGAAAAGTTTAGGGTGGAGAAATATTCTTTTTAGAGTTTGGATTAGTGTAAGTGATGTGAGATAGTACATTTTTCCAGCATTTATTAGATAAAATTATCAGGATATGTAACATCACACATGAATATCACCTTATCGTAATAATTTTATGCTTTGTATGACTGGGTAAAAAATACACTTCTGATGCAAGCAGTGCTGAATTATTTTATGACCACGGTTAGCACAAGTTGCCATTCTGAAGTGGTGACAAAGTTCATACTGTCTAAAGAAAAGAGATATGGAAAGACATTTATCATTTATCACTTCAAGTCAGTACCATTCATAATCTCAAGACATTCAATGAAGCCAGGTAAAATATCTTCTTTCAAATTTCAAAGATATTTTAGTGTACTATAGGCAAAGACATCCACTATCTATATCCTCCAGATATTGCCATTCTCTGAAGTTAAGTAAATTTGTTTCACATTTTAAGAGTAAGTACATAAAATACAAAAGCACATTTTTGCAGAAAGCATATCTCAGAATTCTAAAAACATACTCCTTGCTGCCTTTTTTTTTTACCTTAAAAAATTAATCACATCCAAAAACTGCATTACACGTTTAGGAGCTGCTAATCCTTCACCCCACTAATTTGCCCCTGCATTTGGTTAAAGTTTCCTGTCCGCTGGCTCTCTCTTTCAGGTTGCAGCACCCTGTGTCGCCCTAAGAATAACGTATTGTGGGTTCCTGATGTAGCTGCTCCGTAAGGTCGCCTCCCACCCTGGAGCTCCATGGCATGACCAACGTACATGAAGTTAAGCCTGTGCATTAGGTCTGGAGCCGGCGCACGTTAGCACAAGGGCAGGGAAGCGAATCCGTGCAGAACCCCGCTTTTTTTTAGCGTGGGAAGGCAGGAACCTGCCGCTATTGGAGCCAAAGTGTTTACAGGACAGGGGACCTTTGAAAGCAATTAAAGCACAGTCCACCACTGCAGCTCTGCTTGCATAACAACCCCTTAAAGAAACAAACAAAAAGGCTGTTTTCTCCATTTTACTTGGTTTCCCTCAACTGCCATTGCAAGTAATGACAAAACAATAAGATTCGCCACTCAAAATGGCAAACAGCCAGCTACACTTTCTATTAATTCTATACTTTCTATTATTTCTATTAGCGTGGTGGATTGGACTCGGAAGGTGATCATCCCCCTGTGCTGGGCACTGGTGAGGCCCCACCTCAAGGCCAATTTTGGGCCCCTCACCACAAAAAAGACATTGAGGGGCTGGAGCGGGTCCAGAGAAGGGCAACAGAGCTGGTGAGGGGTCTGGAGAATAAGTCTTATGAGGAGAGGCTGAGGGAGCTGGGGGTGTTCAGCCTGGAGAAAAGGAGGCTGAGGGGAGACCTTATCCCTCCCTACAACTGCCTGAGAGGAGGGTATAGGGAAGCAGGGGTCAGCCTCTTCTCCCAAGGAACAGGCAATGGGACAAGAGGAAACGGCCTCAAGTTGCGCCAGGGGAGGTTCAGGTTGGATATTAGGAATAGTTTTTACACTGAAAGGGTTATTAAGCATTGGAATGTGCTGCCCAGGGAAGTGGTTGAGGCACCATCCCTGGAGGTTTTTAAAAGACAGGTTGACATAGTGCTTAGAGACATGGTTTAGTGATGGGGGGGCGGGTTTTGTACAGTTTTCTTTTGGTTTTTTTTTTATCAGAGTTAGGTTGATGGTTGGACTAGATGATTTTAAAGGTCCCTTCCAACCTAGACAATTCTATGATTCTATGGTTAAAAACCAGAGGACCATTCAACAGGAGCATCCCAAACTAACTCTGTGGAGAGCAGCCTGGAAATGCAGGTTAAGTCACAAACGTGGCATTCTGTTATTTTGTGATGTTTACCCTTCTTAAATAATCCCTGTCAATCTATCGGTCTACACAGCACACTTTCTGACTGTGGTCTTCACAAACATGGTCCAGTATCCTACTCCTGAAAATAAATTGTTATCTCATGGAGAAAATGCTTCTCCAGGCCGAGTTGTGACGAGGTTACACCTGAGCAAGGGCTATCCATAGCCGCGCACAGATGTGCCCAAAAGGCCTTGTAAGGGGAATTCAACAAACAAGACCTCAGCGCCGCAGTATCTGTGTTTAATGTTATGAATGTGAGTCATCTAACCACCCTGGAGGGGATTCTTGCATGCATAAGTATTTGCAAAATGGAAAATGACATATTTTTGATGCACTGGAACAGAATTCAGTTTATGTCTCAATCTCTTATAGCTGTTTGGGTATTTTTTTCGCACTGATTCACATGATGTTGTTCCTAGTCTTTAGTCTGATGACATAAACTATATAACCAGGACAATAGGGCAGATTTGGGCTCATTTTTTCTACCAAAAATAAGAAGGAAAAAAAAAAAAGAGAGTGAGGGAGAGAAGGAAATTGGGGCCATTCAGTAGATCAGAAGACACATAAGGTTAAGAAGACTTCAAAGCTGATCTTGTATATGCTTATATAAATAAGTGTAATGTGTAGTATATATTTTCACACATTCATATATGTGCATACTAGCTGTATAGGCTAGTTTCTAAAATACTGCAATTTATCTCTCTTGTAAAGGAGAGAGAGAAACATAGGAAAACACTTATTCTACTCACTAGCAGAATTTAAGGGATTGCTAACTTTTTATGACATTTTCCTGCTGTGTACTGAGTGAAGAAAATTAAGCTTCTAATAATTTTTCTTTAGAGTATGAAAATCAATTTCTTGAAAAGCCAAATTCTTATTTCAACTTGAAACTTCTGAAAACACAGTGCAGTCAAAATCAATATTTTCCCACAGACTGTCAGGCTTTTTAAAGTAAGTGTTTATAAAGCTCCTCGACTAAATATGAAAACAATTTTTAAAATTTTATTCAGGTCACCCGAAAAGACCGTCTTTTATTAACAATTTTAGCTGCAAGTGCCGTGTAACAGATCTTAGCAAGAAAGAAATGATAAATAAGCTGGGACTGCAACTATTAGAAATGCAAGCTTGTAATTTTTAAGACCGATTTAAGCAAAAAAAAATTGAATATTTTCCACGCCAAAGGAAACAACTTCCCTGTTTCAATGAAGACATTAAAAGAGCCCTGTCCGAGCTGCTTAGCAAAGGGCACTCCAACACCAGCAGGTTTAGGAGAGAGTTACATGACTCATATCTCCGTCCCTAGGGCAAAGGCCCCTTCAGCATCCTCCTGCTGATGTCAACACCCTGCTGCTGCTGCGGCAGAGTCTGAGCCTCCTCTGGAGCTCGCTCTTGTTCTGACAGCAGCCCCAGGCCCTCGCTGAGCTCCACGTCTCCCCGCTCCCACCCCCTTGCAGCCGCCCCGCTCCCGGTGAGCCACGTTACCCGGGAGATGCGGCCGTCACGCACTGCGCATCCTCTCCCACCACGTTTTCTGCCTCAGAACATCCCTCCTTTCCATTCCGACTTCCCAAAGTGCATTTTCAAGATGGCACTGCAATTTCTCATGCAAATAGTCCCCTCAAGCACAATTGCCACGTTCTGCAACTTCACTTCTTTGCTTACCCTGAAAATGCAAGAAAAGTGAGCTTCAACCCCCTGAAAATAAAGTCTCAGCTCCTACTGATATGACTGATCTTACTTTTTTACTGTTATATATATCTACAGTAATGTTAACACCAAAATAATATCAAGCATAGATAATTGCTGTAAGGAAAAAGCAAGCATTAATCTATTAATGCTTGAAAATCTGGTTTCTAGAAGTTCTGTGTGCTTCCATTTACTTCAGCAGCAAGAAGGAGTGCTTATCATTTCTGAAAATATGGAGTAACAGTGGACAACAAGTTTGAAGGAAGATTTTCAATGCAATTTGTCAAGGAGGGGTGGGAACAGAAAGCTGTGCTATCCATGGCTTGCCACAGAATGTCGTCAAATCACAGGCTTGAGAAGTACTTTATCTTTTCTGTGTAGGATGGAAGATACTGAAAATCTCATCAATTGTGTGTTTTCTACCACGAAACATCAGTAGCAAAATACTACCAACTTGTGAATAACATTAAAATAAAGGACTGCATGGGAAAAGTTTATAGTATCTCCAGTAAAAGCACAGATTGTACCAAGTAAACCAAACTAAAATTTTAAAAGTTCTAGCCACTAAGCTAGGGAAAGAGCCGTTCAGGGATGTGCACTTATTTGTAGCCAAACAGAGCACTCATATTTCATAAACTAAGCAAAGATGGGCTGTGTCAGTAACTGAGATAAGAGGTGATACCAGAGGTGGTTTTTGTGCATCAGCACTGGCATGCCTCTGCATAAGTGAGCGTTAAATTAAACATTCAAGTGAGCAGGCGGTTGCACTGCTTCGCCAGAAATATGTCTTTGCTGAGAACAAAATCTAGTTCTTATCATCCTGTTGGTTAAAAAAACCCATAATAATGAGTTGTATGAAAGCCATCACCTGGTATGAATACACATAGTACTCTCAGTTTTTCCTATTCATCTTGTACTTACATGAATTATAAGCTTAAAATTCATATTTTGATTTCATGAGAATACATTTTAAGGTACAAAAATTTTCCCATCACGGAGCCCACTGCAAACGTTGACTAGGATTTTGCAATCGCCCACAGGTTCCCACAGCTGATAAAACAGTCCCTATTCTCATCTGCCTACTTTAGTCAAAACATCTTCGGGGAGGGGAAGAAACAATCAATGTTTAATCAAATAAAGTGAAAAACTGTCCCTTTCCACGGTGCCATGCAACAGCCTGGAGGAGAATAACTCTTCAGTGGTGGATGACGAACTCCTGTGGGAAAGGTCTGAACGCAGGATAGACCCATTCCCATAAAAAGGCAGTAGTAGAATTCCATGCAGCTGAGCAGTAGGATCCAGCAGGTGAAGAAACATGACCAAAAATGTACATCTTCAACAAGAAGATGTGGTTGTTATCTGTCAATGGAGTTGTCAATGGAGAGCGTGTGTATGTGTGTGTGCGCACAGGATTTTCTCTCTTTGGGGCTATGTTCCTCATTTTTCAAAGAAATAATATCAATCTGTTTTAAAATAAGTGTGAGCAATTTGGAATAAATGGAGGACTACAATCTCACCTTCTCAATTAAGAGTTTGTAGAAAGACATTAAGCTAACTAGGAACTATGGCAAAAGGTCTCTCTATTCCATACACAAAGATATCATCAGACCTAAAACTAAGTTTACAGAAGAAAGTTTTGATGTAAATTTTCTGTAGGCTCAAAGAAAAGAGAAAGATTAGTAATAAAGGTGTGAAAGTGCACTATTTTACCATATTCACTTTCAAGTAATCATTTCGTTGGAGGCTGATTTATGAGTGGGTGGATTTGACCAAAGTGTCAAAGCACAAGATCTTAAAAATAATTAAATATTTTTTTTAAATATTGTTTTTTCCTTAACCAAATAAACTACAAAGTTGTATACTTTGTTAACATTTATGTCATAGTCTAAGGACACAGGAGAATTCTGGTACAAGAGTAGCTGTAAACCAAATTGGTTTCCCTTCTAATAACAGAGGACTTTTTTGCCAAACTGTTAAGTGATGATAATTTAAAGATATTGCTCACAGGCTGGGGGACCCACAAGAGTGCATAGGCCTCTGTCCAGAGATAAATACAACACAGGCCTGAGGCAAGTAGCAGAAGAAAATTTAGATATCAGTGAAACAAATAAATGTCTTCTTGTAAAATTGAGAGATACTTATGTCAGGTCAAATAAAAAATAAAACCAAGACAGTTCCCAAAGGAGTTGCAGAAGGTAATAAAAGATAACAACAGAACTAGGGCTAAAACCAGAAGATGCTTTTCCTAGATTTGTTTCCATGCAAGATCAGAAAGAACATGGAAAATAGGTGGGGTTTTTTTTCTGATAAATCAAATGAAAATGGCTCTTGACTGAACTTCCACTTTTGTCATTCATTCAGCCCAGGATCACTGGATTCACCACCAATACTTCTTCTACCTTCCTTCCCTCAAATAACCTTTCACAGCAAAGCAGGCCCACCTTCAGGTTCCATATGCACATCAGCCTGAAAACTCTGAGGATACTAGGATACTTTCAACAGAGACCCATAGATACACGCATACACTTATCTGGCAAGCAGCTTTGACAGAGCTTATAAAAAGGCACCCATAACACTTGAGCAAGTAACTGTTAATTTGCAGATACAGTTCAACACCTAGCCCAGACTGATGCCAGATACTTCTGTAGTTTGTGTCAAGCAGGTTAGTCATTGCCAGGTTTCAGCATCCTAAATCATTCTTTGTGCCTATTTTTTCAGCTTCAGGTATTTGCACATACAGGGTAATTTCTCCACTGCTTCCACCACTCAAAATGAAGCTTGAGCTCCTCTCAAAAATGAAGACTTCTTCTGATTAATTTCTATTGATTAACTTACTTGAGGCCCAATATACATTCAATGTTGAAGTACAACACACTGGAGGTGATCAAGGCCAGGCTGGATGGGGCTTTGCGCAACCTGGTCTGGTGGGAGGTGGGGGCAGGGGCAGGGGGGTTGGAACTCGATGATCTTTAAGAACCCTTCCAACCCAAACTGTTCTATAATTCTGTACAAAACGTATTGAAAATTGCAGATTTTTTTTTCCCTATTGGAATTTCAGGATAAAACTAATAATACTACTGTTTTTCTACGAAGAATGCATAATTTCTTTTTTATGTTAGTCATTGTACTTCCAAAGAAAACATCTTCTTCTTCCAGAGAAGCTTACTTTTACTACAATGTCAACAGAAGTTGATAAAGTTATAAGGAGATAAGGATAAAATGAGAGGAGAGGTGCAAACCTCATGGCAAAATTTAAATAACTGCAGTTATTTAGCAAAAGCGAGTTTGCCTTAAGGTTGATTATTTCAGTGTTTATAACTTGCAAAATAAACATACTTCCAACCATTCAGAAAGATCACCCACGTTGCTTTGATTTTAATGCCACAACCTGGAGTTTGGCCCGAGCTCCTGCTCAGGAGGAGGCGGGTGTTTCATAACTCAGTGCAGTGAGGATGCTCTATGCAAATGGAAAAGAGGAGATGAAACTACGAGGAGGAGGAGGAGGGCAGCAGCCGGCGAGGGCCCCACGGGTAACATCACCAAGAGAAAAGGGAGGGCAGAGACAGGTCAAATGTCTAGGTCGAATAAGGTAGGACGATGTTGTGGAGAGGTTTGAATACGAAGGCAAAAGGCTCGAATTTAACCGGGAGGAGCTGAATCTGAGAGATCCGCAAGGCTGTGCAGGACATGCCCAGCACCTTGCAGAATCATTCTTGAAGACTAAACTTTCGTCAGTGGTAGGGCATTGTGCATTACTAATGACTGCAGAATTAGGTTCCAAGTGTTTGAGAATGTATCTGGAAAGAGGATACAGTATGATTGTCAGAGCATTATCATTAAATAGAAGTATCTGAATGAAATGAAATAAAAGAAAATGTAAGCTGAACAAAAGGAAAATGTTCCTAATGGTGAATTCTTTTAGACTATTGAAAAGTTTCCCAGGGGAAACAGTGGACTCTTGTTCTTTGCAAGACGAACGCCAAAGAATATACTTTAAGAAGCAATCCTACAGTGGCATAGAAAAGCATTAGATAATCTATTCTGTCTTCACCATCTTTGATTTCTGTGGAGCTGAATAGAGCCAAAGCAACAGAGCAGCAGTAAGAAACAACAAATATTATTTTAGTAAAAACCTTACTCCATTAATGTCAGAATGACCCATGAAAATGTAGGTGGGTAAGTCCTTGTTACCTTGGAAGAAGTGGAAGTACTATAAATGCTAATATTGGTACTTTTGCAAATAGATATTTATGCAGGTGTCCCAGTCCAGAGCAAACTACACATCTGTTTTGAAAACACCCAGTCTTGTGAAATATAAACAATAGGTCATAATATAGGTAAAAAAGCAAGATAGCAAGATAATGCCGCATGCCATCTAACACAAGTATTGAATCAGAATATAAGGCATTTGCATGAAAGTAAAATCAAATGTCTGAGAGTAATCCACTGCATTAACTTTCTCTGTGCAAAATATTGTTTTACACTGATAGTGACCCCTGAAGAAAAAGCCCTAATAAAAACCCTATCTAATCATTACTGCGCACCATTTTTTGCCTTGAGTATTTTGTGTTTAATGCTGAAAAGTAGTTTTCTCACAGAATACCATGAAAAAACATTTTAGAAATAGTTCTGTGCTAACGAATATCGATTAAAATAGTCAGTCATGTGATACAACATGAAGCAACGGATTTTTCTTGGTGCAAAGTCCGGTAATGGGAATAATGTTATTCCTGAGTCTGTAGGTTTGCAACCAGAAGCCTCAAAAAAAAAAAAAAAGAGTAAAAAATGTAAAAAGCAGCACTGCTGAGCTGCATTTCACCACCATCACTGTTCTTATCTATGAAAGGGAAGTTGCATTCTGGTTTCCATCCTCTAATAATAAAAACCTACAGTATTGTAGGGAGGATAGAAGTGGCTACACAGGACTATTACCACCCCGTTCCTCAGTGTTGGGTTTTTATTTTGATAAAACTCTTCCCTGGAATAATGTAAGTAAAGCTCATTTGGTCCCGTGCCTGCGCTCGGAATGACAAGGGTGCGAGCAGGGAAGGGGTATGATCAACAGTCAGGACTGAAAAAGTCACACAAATGGTGCAAGGGCCTGATTGCTATTACAGCTGGAAACCTGCACAATGGCACCCCGCGCGCCATTCATCCCGCGCCGGCCTTTGCTAATAATGCTTAGTCGTCTATTTCCGAAAGTAACACGGAGAAAATTTCAGGGCTCTTCCCTGTTAAGGGGGTGCAGCTGCCTTCGCCACGTAGCGTCTCTGGAAACGGTGGCTGGTAACCTGTATTTAGTGGGACAAGTTCAGCTTTCTTCCATACGCGCTGAATTTAATTTTCAACACCTTCTTTTAATTAGAAGTTTGCAGATAGCGTTGCAGTGCCCTCCAGATTTGGCAAGCATTAATTTTTCTTCTCATTGATGTTGTGTTTATATTCTGCACGGTGGCATAGAGGCAGGGTTAAAAAAATCACTTAAAACAGAGGTCCGGACTGAATGTTTTTAACATACTGATTTTCTTATTGCTGTTACCTTCATTTAAGGTATTATTCATGATGCCAGTACAGTCCCATAATAATGGTCTCCATAGGGCAAAATTATTACAGAAACATGCTGTCAGTTTTAGTTTCTGAATTCCTTTATTGTTGGAAACTTGTATGTTTATTTCAAAATGTATACCTATGTGTTTAAAATGTATTTTTGGTTTTAAGAAGAAATGTCTAATCCCTATGCCTATAGCAAAACTAAAGGCCAGAAACTGAGCCAGAACAGTTGAAAGAAGGTAAATGGCATATTCTACTACATCATCTGTTATTGGCTCCCTCCATCTCTCACCATGTAAGTCACAATGCTTCAGAAGAACATCTTGCATTTGAGAAAAAATTATATGACAACCTTGGCTTATACTGAAGCTGACTTGACCTCTGTGGCCAAACATGCTCCTGAAACTCTTCTTCCACCCTTTTAATGCTGAGCAAACACTGTCTCTCAACATTCAAATCAAAATGAAATCAACTATTTTGGTCAAGGACCTATAGCGAATGTAGGTAATACAGGGTTAACAAATTTTTTTTGTTAATGTTGAAGACATTTTACTTCATTTTTTTTTTTTTTTACACAACGGGGAAAAAAAAAAAAAAAAGAATATTATAACATCCCATCAAAACAGTGGTGTAATACCCAACCCAAGCAGGACTTTGGGAGTCTCAAGAAAGGATTTGGTTCAGATAATGGTTGTGCTTTCTGGTGTGTCCACACTGTATGTATTTTTTGTATGTATTTTGTCTGCTGGGTCAAAGGTCTGAGATACTCAGCAGCCACTTTCAGAGACAGGCACCCCCTGTGTTGTCACGGAAAACTTAAAGCTCTTCATTTCTTTTTTTTTATTTATTTAGCGTATAATGCAGACAACCCAGATGAAAAAAAAAACCAAAGCTGTTTACTTCTTAATGAATGGGAAGTATACAGTAACAAAAATAATGTTTGTTGGATCTTAAAATGAGACCAGTTTATTCTGGGACATAACTTTGGAATTTAAGTCTAATTAAGAAAGAGAAAAAAATGACACCCTAAAACTGGTGATGCGATGGCAATAATGTCCTATTAGTGTGCATATTTGAGCGTAGGCAGACATTATTAATAAAGCTTAGGTTTATATATCTTTTTATTAGAACTGAATTTTTAAAGATTCCAGAGAACTATAGCAGAATGTTAAGAAAAGCCTTTTATGACATTGCTATTGATTCATTACATTATTTTGATAACAAAAGGGCTGAAATGATTTAGCCCACCTTTAAAATCTCCGTATTCTGTAGTTTCGGAATGCATATGCACATGTCGAGATGATCTTGAGATGTTTTATACTACGCAGGGTTGTAAATTTGTCTCACTTTTTATTGCTGCTATGATGGTTAAGCATACATAAAATGCACTGCAATTTTGGTCTTGTGATTCTTGTCACAATTGGAAAAATCTTTAAATAATGATTCCATCAATGCACAGGTTTTCCTATTCGCATAAAGAAGGGCATGATTTTCACATATTTATGCCAGGCTGTTTATTAAAGGTACTAAACCAATTTGGAACTGTTGGCTGGCGTGACAGATAACGGTATAACCTCCTGGCACGAGCGATCTAGACTCGGAGATACTTCACTGACTTGAGAGAAAGATCATCCGCCAGCACTTAAATGAGAAGAGTGGGAAAGTCAAAAGGTGTGCAGAAGAAAGAGGCAGAAGAGCTTCACTGAGGGTTGGAGAGAGAGCAAAATGCATATCGGAAGACACAGAAAAGAGCTGTGTGAAAATCAGACCAAAAAAAACCCCAAAAAACAGTAAAAGAAGACACACGCAAAAGGCTTGCAGGAGTCTTCCTCTGTCTCAAAAAAAAAAAAAAAAGTGGATTAAATTTTACAGAAAAAGGACTATAGATGCACAGCTTATATCAGATTTTACAGAAGAAAGGGTTCCACGCATTTACAGTGCTCTTACAGATAAAGAGAAAGCTTCATTTTAAAATTTCAGTGGAACATTTGATGTATCAAATAGTCATATTAAAGAAACATGCCTTGGAAGTGTCCTAAAGAAACCTTGCTTCAACCACATTTGCTGAAGTTTAAAACACTGTAGCCCCAAAACTGTAAAATTATTGATGTACTATTACATTCTTAAGATTAAGATATCTTCGGTTTTTACAACTGAAGGACCACACTGGTTTATGTACTTTATATTAATATAATTTCTCTACTGTTTTGTGTCTGGTGGGGTTTTTTTCATACAAAACCTTGAATCACATTCCTAATTAATTGCTGTCCCAGGTGCAATTTCCACTAGTTCGGTGGGAATTATGGAAAAAAGAATGGGAATTGATATCCCGGATCAGATCATCCTGACTCCGTGGCTGGCCAGCATTGTTTACATGGAAGAAAAAACATTTACACACAAGAACAGCCCAAATTACTTGTCCAGAGGAAAAGATTCTTTTTCTTTTACTTGTTGATTAGTTATCTGTTGATTAACTTCTCATATAACAGAAGTGTGGTTGCTCAAGTTGTCCATATGACACCTAATATTTTGCTGGAGCATCATCCTGGCTGTTGCTTACGAAAGTGAGTTTCACACATCAGTTATGTAGCTTAAGAAATACCATTTTCTCTCCTCTGATTTAAAACATTCCTTTCAGTTTTCACTGTGATTTCATTCATTAAGAGTAGATTGCCTTAATTTCTATGGCGGAAGCTACTACATAATGCCTGTGGCTTAGTGTGTTACTGTGTTTATAGTGTAAATACTACACACACTTGGAAAAAATGCCAGTCATTACTGGATGCATCCTGTCATTTAAACAGAAGATGAAATCTGTTCCCGAAACTTGTTATTTGAAAATTCATGGGATATGTTGCTTCACTCTTGCAACCATACATGGGTATTTTGAGCAAGGTTATGTAAAAGAGCAGTAAAAACTCCAGAAGTGGAGAAATGGGATACATCATCATCACTCTGGACTTTGCGTATCGGTATGTTACCTTAAGGCAACCTTAGGACAGCATTGACATTGACAGGCAGAATTGACAGTTTTCTCATGTAAGTCAAGGGAATATAATCATGAAGCCAGAAAAGTAACTGTTGAAACACTGATTTATGGGGAGTACAAATTACTGTTAATTCCAAAACATTTATTCTGTATCTACAGGTAAAATTTTAATATCGGGAGGGGAGGGGGGGGAGGTGGAGGGAGAGGGAGGAGAGAAGGTATTGTGAACTGTAACTGAAAGTGATGATATGAAAAATTAAGTTGTACATTCACTATGTAACTAATACAAAATCAATGCAAAATATATTTTCATAGCTTACAAAGACTTGGGTGCTTGTTTCAGCAACATGCTAAGCTGGCCATATGCATTTCAGTAAGCACCATTCATTTTAGTCCCCAGCAGACTCATATTCAGTAAATAGATTGTATTTTCCTCAAAACTAATCTAAACACAATGTTTCTTTGCTAAAAATCACTCATTCTGAAAATACGGAATCCTAAAAAATGTGCTTAAAAAACACCTCTGGGTCTCAGCTACATTTGCATCAACATTCTGAAATCCCAGTTCATTGCCAATAGGGTTAGCTGCCATTTTTATCTACCGAAGCATTTTCTGGCATTTTCTCCTCTTGTGTTTGCGATGTAAACCCACTGTAAGCCTAATGTTCACACCAGTGACACTGTCCCCTATGGGAGATTTTTCTTATCTTGGAATATCTAGTACAGTTCTATTCAGTATTTTAAATCTCACTTCTCATTTTTCTCTTGACTGTTCTTATCTATCAAATCATTTTGCCTCCTGTTTTGAAAATGGTTGCTTCCATACTTTCAAAGAGTGTTGGAGTTTTCTCGGGTGGGGTTTTTTTTCCGCTAAAATGTTGTGCTCTGTTAAAAAAAAATTGTCTGCTTTCTGCACAGTGAGGACTTGTGTTTATCACAGTAAGGACTCCCACTTACATCTTCTGTCATAAGCCTTTTAGCAACATCTATTACATATTTGAAATATCTTCCAGGTTTGTTTCATAGTCCAGTCCATGATGTCTTATGTGGTTAGAAGCCTACTTGGGCCAGCCATGGACATCTGAATGTGTATTATCTTCATTAGTATGCATCCATGCCGAGAAAAAACACTTAACCAGCACGGTAAAAATTTACCATAGAAAAAATTATAAACATTTTTCCATCTAGAACAAGTGTCGGATAGGTGACAGGAGTCGACCAGAATGTGCTTGTATTGAGAAGCTCCACACTGTGAGACTTTAGCTCTTTGGGAGCCCAGCAGAGATTGATGGTGGATAAGAAGAACTGGAGTGGGGCTAGTGAATTTTCTTTACGAAGCTGACGTTTCAAAAGTGTCTAGGATTACAATAACTGCAGTGTTAAAGAGGTAGTCTATTATTATTCCATCACTAGATGGAAAATACTTTAAAAAAAAAAAAATGACTCCTGGTTAACCTATCTGAAACAAACCAGGCTCAGGAGGGATATATCTTGTCTTCTGCATTTTACTCTGCATATTTTTGTTATGGAAACACTCCCAGCTTTGTAGATTTTGCAGTGTGTTTTTTTTTCTCTGGCACAATTTTGTTCACTGGTATATACTGTATTTTATTTTTTTTTACCCAAAGCTATGGCTATACTAAGCAGAAAAGACATCGTGTCAAATCACCTATCTTATTGATGAATTAGTTAAGGCTTGTGCAATGCTATGGCAGACCATGCTGTAAATTTGCTAAGTTATTATTTTTTGGCCATTCCTGTAACTGTAAACAATAGTATTTTGGTTTCTTGTGGAGGCTGCATGCACTCCTACAAAGTCGGTGTAATTCCATCACTATTTTGAGAAAATCAGAAAGCTGCATCCTCTGTGTTTTAGGCTTTCATACATTATGCCCATGAATGTCACAGCCTCTGCATGCCTAAGGCCACATCTGTCAAAGGCAGACCCATTTTTAGCAGAACATGCTAGCAGATATACTACAGGAATGAGTCTGTATGAGATCTCCGCGAGAAGAAATAAGCTGCCGCTCCTCAGCTCAAAAAAAGAGTTAATGTTTCCGTCCCCCCCAGATACCTCCTCAAATTCAAGGACAGATTATTTTAAAGAGTTTACATTTACATATGAATTATAAACCAATAAGTTATAGGAAATACGTATATTAGATGGGCGTAAAAAACATGACAAGAATGTTGAAATTTGTATCTTTAAGAGAAAACCTGGGTGCCCAAGCATGTAACCTTTACAAGCATAAATAAATCTTATGTGAATATACCCTATAAGCTTTTACTTACACTGCTGTAAATCTAAAGTAACTCCTCTGACCTTAATAGCTTTACTCAAGATGTACCCCTTGTACGGATGAGATTAGAATTTGGCCTTTTAACCTCAATGAAACTCTGTGAGGAAGTAATATCATACCATGAAAGTCAGGATGGCTGAATCAAGTCCTCTGCATAAAACACCGTCGCTAGGGAAATGTTTAGACAGTGATTTTCAGAGGAATGTTTAGATCTATAATTGGGCTTAGTTAAGTCAGTAGCAGTCTTAATTATTTACCAGCGGTGTCCCTGGACAGAATACTGAATTTAGAGTAACTCTGGGGGTCTAGTTCTCAGAGTCTGTTTAGTTAAGAAAAATAATGGCTGCTTTCTTCTGATCTCTCCTTTTGCCCCAACAACATTCTTCCAGTCTTTAAAATGCATGTTGGAACACAGAACAGGGTTAAAGGCAATTCTCTGTCTTTGAGGCCTTCCTCAGGCTGAAGGAGAAACAGAAAAATGTTCGTTTTCAGCTTATGGCCTGAAGAAGACCCAACAGCCAAAACATCACCTTTAACTCAGCTTCTATTTTTGAGTATCACTTGCTATCAACTCCTCTTTCATTTTCCAGCCTTCATACCACTGCCACACTATCAATACTTCCACTTATCCTATTTTTATGAGACACAAGGTTCTTTCTTACAGGGGAATCTCACAGTGATCCCGATCAGGCAATTGATTTTTTAGCAGAACCTCCTATTAGAGACAGTGGGGAATTCTACTTAAAAATCAATGGCACAACTGATCCAAAATGAGTGAATAAGTCTTTGAGAAAAGCAAGAAATGACTGGCACCTTAATGCCAATTTGGGTGTTTTGCCTGAAGAGTGGGACACTAAAGCATATGCATTGTCTTTTTTTTTTTTTGACTATTTTCCAGTTACGTAGGGAAAAAGAATCAGATTTTAAGTGGACTGAGAAATAGACAGAAAAAAAAACCTCTCATCAATTATCCATTATGTGACTTTTGCCACATTCCTTTCTGCACATTTCTTGATTAGTAGAAGAATGCAATTATCAATAAATATTCCTTTTTTATTGTTATTGTTTTAGAGGTATAATTTATATTTCTAAATATCCATAAAATATACTTCTTATTTCAAACAACTCTCACACCACTGGCACACTGACAATACGATATTTACTGGCACTTATATTCATATTGTATGTTGCAGTACCTTTCTATTAACTACCATAAAAACACTGCCTTGTTTGAAGTACTCTTTTGATTTTCTTTTAAAATTTGGAAATTAGATTTATATATTGGGTTAGGTGTATTACAGTTTCATTTTTAGATTTTTAAGATCATCTTAAAAAAATGATATTAAATTACTTTTTAAATTGTACCAACAGTTGATTGTGACTGTGAAAGTTACAAAGCTCACAATAATGTAACTATGAGGTTTTTATTTTCCATATTACTAGATTAAATACAATGACAGAACCATCAAAATTCCTAAACCACTACTTTAAAAGAAGAATTTGGAAACTCAGCTTTGATACAAAATGTATCTGGAAGCAATACATTTTAAAAATGCATATTTCACTTCTAAACTGGAGCATCTGTAATTTTAAATTACCTCTACACTTGACACTGAAAAAAGACTTCACAAAATGTTGTGATCCAACTGGAAAAATAATTCCCATCCTCAATTTGGACTAGTACAATTTAGTCTTAGGTGAACAAGTTTCTGACAATATTTTTCTCTTTATTAAGTTAATTGATCAAGCAAATAAGCAGGATTTGGGTTCTGGTTTTGGGTAGGGGTTTGTTTGTTTGGTTGGTTGGTTTTTGTTGTCGGTGGTTTTGTTGGGGTTTTGTTTTGTAATTAAGGTTCAGAAAAAGATTTTAATGAGTAAAAATGACCACATTTAGTTGCCACAGCAGTTTCAAACTTGCAATTAAAAAATCTAGGGACACTGCTCTCTGTGCTGAAGTCCAGTGCTGAGAAAACCAAATGTTCTCAATGGAGGGATGCAAACTTAAAACTAATGCAGAAATCGAGGTCTGCACTACGTGTATAGAATCATAGATGAGGTTTTAGAAGTGTGGGCTTGAATTTTGCTTATATAGATTACCAGAAACCGTTGCTAAAATTAATGGTGATTATTGTGACTGAAATCACTTTTTAAAATAAACAGAGGGTTGATCTTGGCTGCTCATTTGTCTAGACTGAGAATCTGCCAACTTTCTGAGTAGGAGAATCAATAGGATTGCTTAAATTACTCATTGTCATAGTAGAAAGAATCTTGCTTTTCATTACTCAGCCACATTTTATTTACACTAGTCACTGATCTTGATTTTATTTCTATTGTCCAAACTGATAAAAGTGATGTTTGAAGTGGATATGTAAGTTGGGGAAATGAAAAACTGGAAAAACGGCTCTTAGCTTTTTGTTTAACCAGGCAAGAATACATCTGCACAAAGAAATTATGACTGAAGTTGTATTTCCTAGATTATGTCTAGAAGAAGATAATGTTTTCTTGGATTTAGTGGTTATGATATTGTAACTTAGGTTAAGCTGGTTATGCCAGCTAGCATGCTCAGTTATCACTTAAATTTCTGTATTTTTCAACTCCTGTTTATTTTTTTCTTCCATTTAAATCCATCCCTGATTCTTTTCTCTGTGAGAAAGAAGGGTAGTTTCAGTTCTCTAGAATACAAATGCAACTGCAAAATAGTCTGCCTATCTAAGTTCAAAAATTTAATACAAAATTCAGTTTCCCATGATTTCTTATTCTGGCATTTCAAAATCCAATTGCGGGTATTCCCATATTTAAATCTTGCACCATGTTTTCTTAAAAGTCTTGTAGTTCTGTTGGGGTTTTCTTCCTTTATGCACCACATTTGTTTTCAGTGTGCAGGCACTTGCAGCTATGCAACTCCAATCACACGTCTAGAACTTGGTTAGACAGGAGACGATATTGCACTATTCATATACGAGGAAAGGAATCCCACCTACAACACCCACGAAGCAATGTTAGAACAGAGAGAGATACAATTCAATAACAATAAACCCAAACATGTTATTTGGGATTCTTTTTCCAGAAGAAAATTGAAACATTTCAGCAAAAATGAAAGTCTTCAGTAGTGTTGGGGGGTTTTTTTTCCATCAGCTTTGGTCTAAACAGTTCCATTCCCATGTTCTTCTCTTTTGGTCTGATTCAACAAAGACACACCACATGCACTCAGTGGAAGCAAAAATCCCTCAGTAACAGGCAGGCTAGAACCACACGCAGTAAAAATCCAGTATATCTGTGATGATACCCTGCAGCTCAAAATTTAGGTTCTGTGCTTGGTTGTTTTATCATCAATGTCGCAGGAGTTTAGATATCCACACAGCGCATTTCAATCTGAGGAGAAAGAAAAGCCACTGCGTTGCTGACTAGTAAGCAACCAAAAAAACAATACTTACAAAAAGCGGAGCAGATACAAATCTTGCCATTTAAAATATGTCCAGGACCAGTTTATTCACATACAGAACAATCACCAATACAAAAATAAAATTGTTTGGGTATTTTCATATTACGTCTAGTAAATTCAAGCTTAATAGTATTTCCTTCTTACTCTGGCAAGGGTTTACTCTACTGTGCAATAATTTGTATTTCTCTGCTGTGTTTAGGATGAAGGGTTAGGCACCGGGAAAGAAACAGGAGTTTTAAACTTGATTCAGTTGTATGCCAAACCACTCCCTGCCTCCATGGGGTGTGCACCAGCCAAGCTCTCTCAGACTGACAGGAGATTTGACCATCCAGTAAGACAGTTGATTCACTGGCCACCCTGTACCTGTTTTTCCCATATTCATATAAATCTGCCTCTGCTGGCTGCCAACTCCAAATCTCCCATCTATTTTCCTGATTTTCTCCACTAGTTCTGGGGTTGCCAATTTTCTCGATATTAAAGCCCAGAAAGGAACGGTCAGGTTTCAGATGTGGCCTGTTCTGTCAGAACTTCCTGATGTCCTACACATTTCACTGATTGCTAGATTTGGGTCAGAGAAGAAATTTCCTTGAGAGCACATTGGCTCTGCCTTGAGATTTTACTTTATTCTTCTTTCCTCTGCATTTGAGAAGGAAATTGAAGGCCTTTGAGCTGCTGAGTGTCTACTACAAGGTGCTGAAGAGTCTCAGCTTCCATAAAAATTAAAGTGAGCATATCACAGAAGGCACTTAGCTTTTTGCAGAGTTGTGTCTTTGCTGGGTCCTACGGGTGATAAAAAATTCACCTGACAAAACCATGAAAGTTTTAAAAACTTCAATATCTACCTAACCTATGTACACCATGGTGTTGGTTGTGTTCTTTTATCGTCATTACAGATTTTTATTAAAAAAAAAAAAAAAAGAAAATTAAAAAAAAAAAAAAGAAAAAAGAAAAAAAAAGAAAAGAGAAGGAGTTTTTACTTAATTTAAGAATCTGCTTATGAAGATGTAAAATCCTCAGCTGAGTCCACCAAGATTAAATTAAAACACGTCAAAACAGGACTGGCATTAAACTGTCAAACTTAGGAAAAGGGTAGTCTCATGCACCGTGGAACTGATTCTTTCCTTAAGAAAAGTTCTTTCTTGATTCTTGTTTTTGAAGATGAATCTCCTGGATAAACTCGCCATAAGACTTACACCTACATAGGCTTTGTATGAAGGTCAGCTGAACGCTGTGCTTGACCCCAGCGGCAGGGAGACCCAGCACTCGCTTTCTTTGATATTTAACTTACTGATAAAGTTGTCACCCTTATCCTGAAATCCACTTTCAGATGTGATCCTTACTAAAAGGATGATCACACAGGTTTATATTCCTGAAAATCACCACTCTGTGTCTGAAGTACAAATTCCATTTCCCAGCTGCCTGGAAGTGAGGTACACTTTACAACCTTCGGGTTAAGAGTTCTGCCTGTCTGCTCCAATAAATATGCTGAAATTCTCCAGAAACATTACCCTCTGTAGATTTATTTCATTTATTTATCATGTTTTGCTAAAATAAGTGATATCAGGGCTTTCCAAAAGTTGATGGCCTTTCCAAGAATTATTGCAGATAAATATTTGAATTTAATTTTATCTTTAACTAAATCAATATCTAGAGGACAGTACATTGCCTTCTAAATGGATATTCATTTAATACTTCTTGATGTCATTCAGAAGATCTCCAGGGTTAAAAGATGCTGCTCTGGAATAAATTTCAGGATAAGATGCTTTGAGGAGCTTTAAAAATATTTTTGATCAAACGAGCCACTGACACACAAGACTGGCTTCTGTAAGCTTTAGTTTATCTGAAACTTACTGAAGACGATCTATTTAATTAGCAGTCAATCACCAATGCAAATCAGGAGCTTTGGTTTCTGTGAACGTTTATCGAATAAGCAGCCCTTGGACTGAAGAACACTGACCCTGAGGTTTTCTCATTTTACATGAGATTGGACAACTGCCTCTCCTGTGCTAAAATATTAGGACCATGAGGTTCTTTATTTACCATTTAGTTCTTTATAGTTCTAGTAAAGAATGTCTTGAAATGCTGCATATATCAGCTCTTAATTCAAAAGTCAAAGACACCACTTCTTAAAATGTGCCTTAGTTATCGAAATCGGCTGACTTCTCAAAATAAGTAGGAAGCCTATGTGTAATTGATTAAAATTTATTTTCCTTTCCCAGTTGCCCTGCTTTCAACTCCTTCACTTTTCTAATGTCATCATGCTACTAGCTGTCAAGTTGCTGCAGGACTCTGCCTTCACTGAAGATGAGCTAGTTGTCACCTAAATGTGTAGCTAAGATGACAAAAAAAAAAAAAAAAAAAAAAAAATCAGTTGCCAGTACTCAGAAGAATAAAAGACGTCACTTCAGAGCAAGGTCCAAACTGACTCCCAAGCAGTGCCGGGTATGCTCTCGGTCCATCTACACTTTCCGGTCACGTCTAAACAGAAGACCCACTTTGACAAAGTAATTATACCAGTTGTTCACTAGTTAAAGCATCCTGAACACCTTCACCCATAAACGATACTGAGGATTAGCTCTTTCCTTAAATATCCCTGTATAAATAAGCCCAAAGCTTGATACCTTCAGTATCAGCTGAGCTGTGCCCATTATTGACTCAAGCTGATAGCAAGAGATAAATTTCCCAATGAAAACATGGACATTTAGCTCTTCACGGAAAGTAGACTTTCTAATACTTTTTTTCTTAAATCTTTTTAAAGAATAACAATTCTCTCAGGCCTTTTTAAAATATAGGTATTATATATCCATATAAAATATACAATAGATATAATTCTGGTGAAGTAAAATCCTGAAACTGATTGTCTTCTGAAAGATGTTTACACAGTTGAGAGATTTCCCTGCTTAAAAAAAAAAAAAAATAAACCCAAGGAGTCAGCCTCGCAATTAAATGTACTTTATTTTAAGATTAATTAATAAACATTTATTAAGGATTTGATATGTGAACTGCCCTCTCTTCGTATACTGATACATCATATACATAAACATAAACATATATGTATACACATGCTCGCTCACATAACGTGCATACACTCCATACACACATACATACATACATACATGTGCTGCATGATAGGATAAGAATGTCTTATTACTTGGAATATCTTTGGAAATAAAGACAGGAAAATAGTTTTATTTTCATGGTGATTTATGAGTCAAGGTCAACAGAGTGGAATATTTCAAATTTTTTCTATTTCTATTTTTCTACTCCATAATTTTATATTTTCTCAAGTTACTACTTGAAATTTACATTTTATGGAATATTTTAAATCATAACCAACATACACAGATAAATTTAAAAAGAGACTAGAATTCTTCTTACATCATAACTGGTTACAGTAGAATTGATGTTATTTCCTTCAACAGGTTTTCCACCTTCGTGAAAAAAAACTTTATTTGTTTTGTGAAATATTGATTAAACTATACCTAATCCTTCTATAATCTGCCCCAATCTTATTGTACAGAAAGACTCACTATTAATTTATGCACACATTTCATACTTAACTTGAAGGGAGACAACGTGGTAAAAACACAAATCATCATTTTGTTGAAGTTATTCAAGAAATGGGAAAAGATATCTCTTTATTTACTAATTTAGTTTCAGATCTTAGTATTTTAGAGCAGCAGTTTCAGAACTCTACAAGCTTTGTCACAATAATCCATTTCTAGCCACATTCACACTATGTTAAGTACAATTTCATCTGGAATTTTAGCTATATCTATGAAAAATAAATTTCACAAATACATAGCAGAATGAGTTTTCATAGCAAAACTGTAATAAAATTGATTTCTTATTGTAAATTACTGTGCAGACATGGTCAATTATGGTATAGAGTTAATTCTTAGCTTTGCAGTACTTTACGTTCTGATTGGCTGAAGAGTTTCTGATTTCCTTAATCACTGCATAGTTATTTCTATTTACATATATACTCCACAAATCCATTGCTGCTGTTTGGCAGAGAGTTAACCAACCAGAGAAGTAGGATGTACATAAAAGCTATGTACGTTGTGGTTGTCTTTCCGTAATCAAACTTCTGCTGTCACCTAACGTACTTCTTGGGTTGGCTCTGGAATACAATCTTTCAGCCTTTCCTTCTCACATTTAAATACTGCAAAAATGCATGAAGGAGGAATCCTTTTTCTGTTCTTATTGCAATAAAAAGGAAAAAAAAAAAAAAATCACCAACCAAAACAGGGTGGGCAAAATTGGGGAAAAAAAAACCCAAACATGTTCAATTCTGATCTCGTTTTAAATCATGACAAATCTTAATTAATTCTGCCGACGATCACCGGAGACAACCAAAGTCAAAAGGTCAGAATATGCTCTGGTTTGTAAAGGTTGAATTCTAGCACTGATGCCCCACTGCGGCATGGTCGTCTCCTACCTTTAGTTACCCTCAAGGACAGCAAAGCTCTCATCCCAAAAGCAGCAGCTACGTATTTGCTCTCTTCAAATAGCAGAATCCTCCTCTGTGCTGGTAAGGAGGAGGAGACAACAAGCATGGGAAAAGGTCTAAGAAGGCAGTAAGAAGGTGGAGTGGAGTGGGGAAGAGCTGCAAGGCACAGACCCTACCAAGAAGGACCTGTACCAGCCATTTGGGGCATCTAATCTGTGCCAACATCCAGCGAGGGCCATGAAACTCACCATGGAAGAATTAGAGTAAACAGGACCATATAAGAAAATGCAGACACAGCTTCCAGACCCAGGGTCAGACCCAGCTCTCCCCACCGCATGTCCAGACTCTTCAACCAAAGGGCCACACTCCTCCCTCCTTCTCTGCCACGCGGAGCTTTCAGTTGTTTCCCCTCGTGCCCAACTCGTAGCTGGTTCCTCTGACTCCACACACCCCTGAGCCTCCCCTTTATATAAGCCGGAAAATGGAGCTTTCAAAAAGAAACAAACTTCCCTCAATAGCTTCCAGTGAAATGAAAAATTCTTTCCAACGGGTCTCCGAATGTTTTTCATGGTTTTGTACTTTTCATGTCTTATTTTTCCTTTTTTTTTTTTTTGTTCTAATGGTCCTCATTTTATAAACTGAAAATTTGTAACATTAATAAAATACTAATGCACCAAACTATTTCTTCTACATATTTGCTCTCAACATGGATTTAAAGCTAATGCATATTATTGAATGTCATTCTTATCAGCAATACGTGATCTATTGACTCTGTCATGCCTCGTCATTACTGGAAATTGTCAGGGCAAAAAAGTTAAAATGGAGTTAGGATTCAGAGTTTTTTTGGGGTTTTTTTATTATTTTCTTTCATATTTTTATTGTACTTATTTTTAATATTTTTGGAAATTCACTTTTTTTTTTGTTTCTAATTTAGCAAACACACCGAGAAATTCTACACTGGGGTAAACTCTCTGTCTATGTATAGTTTATCTATCTATAATATATAATATGTGTGGGTTTTGTATATACACCTATTTCTGTATACATGTATAATTATAAACTGTGCACAGCAGGGATGTATGCCAATAAGGCACCTAGAACAACTCAGAGACATCATACCAGCTTTCAGGCCATACTGTAAAAGTGCTGGAATTTGGCAGGCTGGGCTATATTATTCTTATTGAACATGGTGGCTGAAGGCTCATGCCATGTTCAGACTGAAATGGAAGGCTGAAATCAGGACAGGTGCCTCTGTAATTAACCTGGCCTGGTATTCTGTCAGTATCTGTTCAGAGACAATAATTTATAAATTATTTCAGGGCTCAATCATTTTAGCTTCCTACAGGGCTTCATAAAGAGATCTTGATCTTGCACACGCGCAAGTGTCGTTCATCGACTTCAATGGAAAAATGCAAGGGTCTTTAAAGGAAAATGCAAATTCTCTAGGACATTCTCTAGGACCTTAGAAAATACACCTTTTTTTTTTAACCATCATATTTATAAACATGTGATAATGTAGTGATATCTAATATGATATATCTGTACTTCACCTGTTCACAGAGAATAATAATTTAGATACTGTCTTACAGGAAACGGTGAAAAAGGCAAAGGCAGTACATACCTATCTATGTCAAATAAATGGAAGGAATGTGCCTATATCTAATATAATTATACCTTTGGGATCTTCAGCATAAGGCTGTGCACCTTAAACCAACCGTTTTCATTTCTGATTTTCAAATTTATATTTCAAGCCAATGTTTGTGTTCCTATTACTCCCACGACGGTAGCCAGGCAGCAAACACTATCACGATAGGTCTCTATCTTGTGCTTCTTAAAATGACCGTGCGAATGAACTATGCAGATTCATCTTCAGAAAACATTTTATTTGAAGATTTAACTCTAGGCAAAAGAATCACCTGGAATCAAAAGACTATATAATCATAAAAATTTAGAGATGAAAAAAAGATCTAAGAGCTGATCTAGTCAATCCTTTAAGAACACAGGATTGTAACCTGCAATGGGTTCTCTGGAGTATTCTCCGCTCCGGATTTAAGTGACTCCAGCAATGGAGCCACCATTACCTCCTTTGAATCCATCCCACCATCCACCTTCTTACTAGGAATTTTCCCAGATATTGAGCCAACAAACTCCTGTGCTCAGTTTCTTCTCATTTGCCTTTCCTAGGTACACAGCCCACCATGTCAGCACTGCTCTAGTACTGCATTCTGGTTTGGGTTGTATTGGCCAGGTTTTGGTCAACATTTGGGGGTTTTTTGCTTATTTGTTTGAGTTTTTTTGATGACATGCTGTATTCTAGGTAGTCTAATACTACCATGTGGAAATTATGGGTTCCCAACACAGTACTTTTAAATATATGGCATAAAAGGCATTGCTGGAACCTTTTTTTTAAAAAAAAAATAATATTTTAACTTTGTAACTAATTTTTTGTGCACTTTCACTCTTAGGTCTCTTCCTATTACTTTGTATCTGTTTTCCCTGAATATTTATTTGTGTTTCAGATTATTTTTTTCTCCCCTGTATTCGTTACCTTATTTTTTGTCATGTTAAATCTTATCTTCTGATTTCCAGACAATATTGATAACCTGTCTTGATTAGTCTTATTCTTTAACTTTTCCCACAAGTATTTATAGTGTCTCCAAACACAGTTATTTCAGTTGTTTCATTTGCGATCTCCAAATTATTAGACAGTCAGATTCTGAATTCAGTATTCATCAAAGTAGATAAACTTCCTTAAAATCACTAAACTGTGTGCAATTATTTAAGTATTGGGGGGGGGGAATTATTCCTTTTTAAAATTATTAAAACATTAAAATTATATATTTCTTTGTTCATTTTTAGATGAAGTGATCATATGACAACTGAGAGCTCAAATATCCTGTGGTTTTTAACATTCTGTGTAACTGATGGCCAGACAAGCACAGGATTGGGCTTCACCTGAGGGAGCAAAACCACAGGGATGAAAACATAGGAAGAACAGGTCAAAATCCAGCTTAAAACTTAAAATACAGAAGATTGTATCCCTTAATGAGAAATTTTGAATTTTATATGTGATAGGCCCAGCCTAGAGCCTCTGCTTGTTTTGGCAGCTCTTATTTATAGAAGCTGCCTCATTTAAGAGACACCACAGGAAAGTAATGACTGTCTGAAAAACAGGGACCTTACAGGATTGGGCTCAATACCGGACTAATAGTTTGTGCAATATATTTTGATTTGACAGGTATTTTGGCCTACATTCCTGAAGATCCTTCAATATACGCTGCCTGTGAAAACACCCATTAAATACACTGAGGTTTGATTTTTCTTAGGTGAGGGGTGGAATAATGCTTTAAACTAAATTAAGAAAATAAGCCTTTGTGTTAAATATAGCGTCCTGTGTTTATTGTGTGTGCAGCAAGGGAAACCGTCTGCATACTGTACGTTATTAGCAAAATGTGCTCAAATGGCTGACTTTCATTTACATTAACTGGCATGTCTTTTTTCCTTCAGTGATATTCTATTTGTTTCACAGATGTTGAGAGACACGAACAAATCTAATGAATATTTCTAAGCAAAATGCTTCAAAATTGTATACTTTCAAAGTGACAGAAATATTTAATTTCACAAATGTGTCCCATTTATGCTCGAAATAGAGTATTTCACTGGGAGAATTTACATGTTTCAGCATCATCTATCAAGAGTGTTTAGAACAGGAGTGGCATCTTTCAACTGCAGCATTTACAAGTCACCACTTGTCATTAAATGTAACTGTATGTTCAAGAGGTTTGCAATAATAGCCTTTAATTAAACTGGGAACTGTTAGAGGGTTTCTGTTGCCCTTTGAAGTTCTTAATTATTAGTTGTACCCAGCCTTTTATGGCGCACTTAAGGTTAAATTAAATAATTAAAATATACCTCCAAGAGAAATATAAAGACTTTACATGTTTTAATTAAACTTCTGAATTTCAAGGTTTTTAAAATAATAACATATGTTTTGATTTCCTTACATTGGAAAACTAGAGTGCTACATACATTAAACAAAAAAAAAAAAAAATCAGTAGCTTTTTATGGGAATAATCGCTAAGCGTGACGCATGTAAATGAGCTATTTTCTATGCATGGCTGGCAAAAGTGCTAATTAAATAGTTGGTATTGAAGGCTATGCTCATTCATTGTTTAGTGACATACAAATCCAGCGATGTGTGCCAGCAGACATTTTAAGTTGAATGTTTTCTCCTCTACGCTCTTTGTCATGAAATGGTGGCACCATGATGAGAACACTAGTGTAAGCAAAACACTGAAATATGCTTTAATAATGTTTTAACCATGTAGCGACGCCACCCTATTTTTCTAATGAATTTTTAATTCCTTTCTTCTTATAGGGATGTTGCGAGTTATCGCTGATGCATATTAAATCATATACATGAGTCATTTTCTCACTGAATTTGCATAAAATGGCTAAATGCTAATGCACCAAATGGGGCTTACTATATATGGTACAGTAAATATGCCCTCGCAGGTTTTCTGCAATCAATCTCCTGTATTTCATTAGCAGCCAGATAAAGGTCCGTACTGCAAAGGGAAAAGAAAAACTATTGTGTGTACGCTGCGAACTTATGATGCCTATGATTATTTCTGCGTGGTGACGAGAACCCGCTCTAGAATTAGAATTTGCATGAGACTGAAAATCAAGTTCCTTGGCAAGAGCAGCTGAGTGGTGCCCCGGAAAGCAGCCTGGTGCTGCCAATAACCACCAGGCAGTTCATTGAGACTTTCCACATTTAGCATCGAGCACCGGGTTTAAAACCCACGTAGCCCGTGATTTTAATTTTTGCAATGCTTGATATACCTCTAACACTCCTTTCTAAATCTATAGCCACCAAAATCTTGCCAGCTCCTCACTATTTCTCAGTGCAAGTTAAAAAGGCTGTTCTTCTCTTACTGCTATAGACACTCACCTTCAACCCACATTAACTGTTCCTTTTTCGTCTTCCTGCTAACAGAAATTATATATATTGGCCAACAGCACAGTAGCAGTAAGAATAGTGTCACTGTTACAATATTATTAATCTAAACCAAAACCTTACATTTAACAATGGAAACTTTGTTCTCTCTTTTTTTTTTATTTTTGACATCTGGAACATTTTTGTACCTGGTGTAAAAAAAAAAAAAAAAGTGCTATTTAAAAATAAATGTATGCTTTGCCCTACAGTTATTTTGAATTAATATGGATAAATAATTAAGTAATGCATAATATATTATTTAGATGCAATGGTCTTAAGAATTTGAGTGGTATTTCAACTACAATTATAGTAATTTATTTATCAGTGAAAAATTTACATAATCACACTTCAAAATCCAGTGGACTGGAGAGATATCAGAAGGATACCCAGGAATGTGCGTAATGACTCTGGGCATTAGATTAACGTAATAATGTAGCGATGTGCAAGGTGTTAAAATATCTAACATAGCTATATTTGGTGAATCATTTTTAAACCGTGAAAGCTAAACATTGTTTTCTCTTTTTAGTTTTATTTAAAAAAAATACAAATTTTTAAAAGAGAATAGGCTTTAGACCACTCTATAGCAAATAAAGCATAGTTCCTACTGGAATGGAAGACAATTTAAATACCATTTGCAATAAAATCCCGGAGTCTCTCTTCTTCAACTACCGGAGGAAATGTTGATTTTATTACAATGCCACTAAATGGTCACTTGGTTTTGTGTAGTTATTTTGGGCTACCCCATTGGCCTTCAGCGGTAAAGGACAATCCAGGGAAGAAACAGAGGATTTCTGTCTTGATGGTATAGACAGACTGGGGACGAAGGTAACTCACTCCTGACAACTATGTCACACTGTGGATCTTCCCTTGGCCCGTGAAGCCTTTTTGGGGCAAATGAGGTAGAGCTCATGGGTAGGATGGAGCGCAGTGAACCCACTTGATGACGATGCACACACAGACAGAGACCATAGGTTCCCCGGATTCAGAGTTACACACGCAGACACACATGCACACGGAAGCTCGCATATGCCCAGTGTGTCCGTGTATACACTACTAAAATAAAAAGAGGATCTATATGGCTGTCATATGAATGCAATTTATGCCATTTGAGAATTATGGGAATTTAGAGGAAGACATAAAATTGATATTCATATATTTCCCAACAATATATTTATGCCCACTGATAAAATATTTGTACCTCATAAAATCCTCAGTACTCAGCTGAACAGTAACCTTTATAATGTGTGCTTACACCAATTACGACCATAGAGAAGGAGGTTTTAATGGTCTGTTTGGAAGCAATTTTTTAACACAGAAAAATAGGTGAAGAATTAGCTCTGGCTCTGTTTCAACCCATACCACCACCAGGTTATACTTTCCCATGCACCTACAGCAAATTCTGAGATGCTACAACAGCAATTGCTTTCTCTGACAGAGAACAGCCAGAGACAATAATTCATACTTTATACAAAAGAGCGCTAATTTTACATTTTCTGATGTACCACAACTGCTGCTGAGTTAGACAGGTGAGAAGAAATTGTATATGTGTGATCTCATCCTTGCTGTGCAGGTTTTCTGCCACTGACTCCAGCTTTCTCATACGGGGTTATTGTATGTTAGATTCCAATTACATTAAACTATTACCATTATTCTCATGATAATGATATTATTTTATAACACCCCAAACTCTTGTTTCCTAAAGATAATATTCTACATGACAATGAGAGTAGAGTATTTTTTATGTTAATGTCCCTTTCAGAGAACTGACATTATTAGCAGAATAAATGTAACTTACTTGAAAAGACATCTCTTAAATCAGATTTTAAAGAACAATTATATGCTCCTTTTCAGTGGCACAGAGTTTATTCTGGAATTAAAATGATCCAACTCAGACCATACAGGTCCTTTTACAAAGGGCAAATGCTGGTTCTACTCAAGTCCAAAGATAGGTACTGGCTGTTTCCCATAGTCATTTATTTATGAAGTTCGTTTTGACCTAGCTTCTACTTTCTCCATGCTGATATACAAACTGGAGGTCAAAAGGGTAAGCAGAAGGTGGTTTCTTATCACAGTCTCCTATGCACTGGTGGTTCCCTTACTTTCTTTATCACATGGGTCTGCTGATCCTGCTCACTGCTGCAACCTTACTCACATGCCACATGGTTTTTGGTGCCACCGAAGCCACAACAGTCTACAAATCATTAAGCAAATGAAGAAGACCTGTGTTCTTATCACATACTGCGTTTTGGCGTAGACAATTAACCCATCAGCATCTAGGAGTGAATGACCATTCACCATTACTTTCTAACATTACATGCTTCATATTCCAGTAAGAGCTGAAGGAACCAATAAAGATGGCAACAAAGCATCTACACCCAGAGGACCAAGACCAGTTTCATCTGAACTCTATGCATCCCGTGATTGTTTCTACTTTAAATATCTGTACATTTTGAGGAGGAACTTCTTTCCTTTGAGAGTGCCAGAGCCCTGGAACAGGCTGCCCAGAGACACGGTGGAGTCTCCATCTCTGGAGACAATCAAAACCTGCCTAAACATGTTCCTGTGGGACCAGCTCTGGGTGGACCTGCTTTGGCAGGGGATTGGACTAGGTCATCTCCAGAGGTCCCTTCCAACCCCACATCATTCTGTGATTCTTTGATTTACCGTTCGAGTATAAACCATTTTAGAAATATGTCCTGATGGTGTGGCCCAGGCACAAAAATTTCAAAGGTAAGTGGTGACAGACATAAACATGAGCAGCATCCCACTTGGTTGGGATGCCAAAGAGTCCTTTCCAAAACATTACTCCTTCAGTTACAAGGCACTCAGACTCATAACAGGGTCCAAAAACAGGCCTATCCATAAAGCACCAACATGGAGATGATCACTTCTGAGGGGCTGCTGTCCCATCTTGCCAGGAAATTAGTTAACACAAACAGTGGTCCATCATGGAGCAGGTTGGGGCAGGGAGGGAGGGAGGGAGGGAGGGAGGGGAAGAAGGAAAAAAAAAAAAAAAAAAAGGCCTGGCTACAAGGTGATGATAGGGCCCCCCAAAGTGCTTTCCCACAGACCCAGCGACACCACGGTGAGGGGCGCGGGGTGGTCGCCATGGTGGGCGGGTTGAGCTCCACCTGACAGCCATCCACAGCCAAGATGGTATCATTAGCCCAGCGCAGTGTGACTTCTCCCTAATCCCTTCTGCAACTTACAACAAGTTTAAGTGTCCATGCATGATGTTATTAACTGGCTTCAGTAACCGCTTAAGACCTGGATTTTTTTTTTTTTTCCTTTTACGGGGGGGGTGGGAGCGGGGCTGGAGGGCTTTTTTTGGAGCCTCCTCCAGCAGACGAGCATGCCGGAGGATCACTAGCAATAATAACTCAATTTCTCGCCAACAGGATACCCGGGGAGGGAGAGGAAGGGGGCTGGCTCTTCCTCGTACAGGGGGCAGTGCTAATTGGCAATAACCGCTAACAGCAATTAAAAACCGCCTTTAGCAACGCTGTCCTCGGGGCTGGAGGGGTCGGGTGATGAGCCAGAGGGAGTTGGGAGGAGGGCACAAACTGGGTACCAGCCCCGGCCCGCCGCATCCCGGAGCATCCCGGAGCATCCCAGAGCATCCCAGAGCATCCCGGTCCCTGCCGCGCCGCCGCTGCCTCCAGTCTCCTGGGAAACACCAATCAGCGCCGCCGGTGGGCGGGGCCAGGCGGGCGGGGTCCCAGTGACCAGCTCCCAGCAGCCCCCGCGGCGGCCGGCCGCCATCTCGGCGGGAGACGGCGGGGGCCGGTGAGGGCCTCGGCCTTTGCGTCGGCCCCGGGGCTGGGGCTCGGACCGGCGAGGGTTGGGCTGGGGGAGCCGGAGAGGGGTGGTGCAGGCCGGCGGGGCCGCAGGCGGAGCCCTCGGGCCCGGCGCGGCCTCCTTCGTTTGCCGAGGGTCTGCCCCCAGGCACGGAGGGCCTTTTCCTTCCATGGGGAGTCAGGGAGAGGCCTTGCCCTCAGCCCCATCCACTGTGGGCAATATGTGCACTGCCTCCTTGACAAACCAGCCTGTAATAGTGAATTTTTCCACTTACTACTGTCAGATAAGGGACAAGATGCAAATCCCTGAAGCCTAGTGGTAGTTACTTATTGACCCACTCTGCTTCCAGTCCGAATACTACAGAAGCAGGAGCGGGCAGCCCGGTCTCCAAGTGGCACTTAGGAGGAGGGCAAACCATGCGAGGTTTGGCTTGTAGCTTGGTGTGAGTTGTATGGAGTTAGGGGGAAGAATAGCATTCTCAGCATTAGCTTTAGAGGCACAGACTGAACACCCCCCTCCCTTGCATTACAGACATATCTAAAATCTACAGGTCCACAGCCTGGCATGAGTCGGTGTCCTGCTCCCTGCAAAGCGACAGCACAAGTTCATCCGTGTTTAGACTCTGACCCTGGCAGGTAATCTCTGCACCAGATTTACGCCACACTTTATGAATGCATATGCATGCACGCAGACATGTATGTTTATAGTTGTACACAAGCAAGAGCTTCAGGAAGAGCAAAACAGGTTACTGTTGATGAACAACGGCAAAGCCAAAGGGCTCCTTTCTTCTTCTGTCCCACTCCTTCCAAGAAAGGCCCATAAAAAAGGCCCTAATTTTTACTGCTTGCCATTGAGTTAGGAAATTTAGTTGTCAAAGTCTGACGTTTTCTCTCTTCTAAATTAAAATAATGGAGGAGGTCAGGGTAATTAATGTGCTCGCCCCAGGTTGAGCAATCTGTGGAAGTGGAGTATGTCTTAAAAATCTAAATGGACTTTCTCCATCATGTCTCTGTGGGACAGCTATGCACCCGCTCACCCCCCTTCTGGGGGTAGCCGACAGAAATCAGTAAACAACTTGTAATTCACGCGGGAAGGGCGGGATCTGCCCTAACGGACAGTGCGCCCTTGGCTTCTCCACAAAATGAAATATCTCACAACGTCTGTTTTAATTGAAACAGAAATAATGAACCCACCCTATGGTAATGCATATTAATGGCAACTTTAGGGAAGGGGGAGATGCGCTCATGAATATCCCCATTCATACCAGCAGCCCTTTCTGGAGGGGAGAAGGCAGAAAAGACCCGTTTCTCCGTCACCAATGCCTGACCAGCCGCCATGCCAGCATCACCAGTGCTGCAGGTGATGGCCCTGCTGGGAAAGGCAGCAGGTGAAGCGGTGGAAAGGGGTGCCTTATTCAGCACGGGGGTGGCTACTCATTATTTTGCAGTTTTATGCCAGGAACTGTACAGAGGTATATGAAACACAGGCAGAATCGCAGAACTGGCTTAAATTTAAAACACGTAATTGAGCGCGTACAACTGACCCCTCACGATGTCTTTGAGCTATTTGGTAGCTCACACTGTGCATGAATGCTGACCAGAGGACTAAACTGAACAGCAGTCAGAAAACATTATCAAGTGAGGGGGGGAGGAAAAAACAACAAACAAAACAAACCAAAAAACCCCCAAAGGAGTAGTAGTAAAACCTGAGAGACCTGGAAACAGTAAACATTCCTTCTGGTACCTGGGTCTACACCAAAATATACGTTTACGGATTTCCTCCAGCACCTGGAGAAACATGTTTCTCCCACTGCTTTGCTTACCAGTTTCAGCCTTATTTCTGCTAAACCTTCAAGGAGAAATCTTCCCCTGAACTCAGAAGAAACGACCCGTGTACTATGGAGTGCACTTAGTAACATTTTATCAGTCCCGAGCTGGAGGGTTGCAATAGTTGCCGAATACAAGCGTGTTCACACAGTTTGTTTTCTTAATTACATAAGAAGCAGTTTAGTAACTTGAACTTCTTCTCAGGAAACAATTAGCCAGCTCTAGGGGCTGAACCCCAGTTCCCATAAGAAAATTAAAATGTTTATCTGACTAAAATAACTTGTAAATGAACTCTTTTCTTTTTTTTTTTTTTCCTCCCCACTTCTTTTTGTATTTTGTGCATTGTAGACCCTAGCAATGATATTAGTTCTAGTGTGGGAAAATATTATAATTGAGATCTGGTAAGTTATTTGCAGACTTCAAGTTTTTCTTTACACTGTGCTGACATTTAGTACGGCCCCGGTGAGGAAAACAATGCTGCCATTCATGGCTCTAGACGTAGATTTCAATCGACTTAAGCGGGCACAATGAAACTTGGTCATTCACTGGTTACCCATATTGTGTTCTCAAATTTTTCCCTCAGCAAAAGTATAATGACTCAGTATTGTATGGTCGCGCAGACAAGGGCTCAGAACAAGGGACACTAGTTTTGTCCGACGGTGTGAGAAAGTCGTGAAGGGACCTTTTCTTCCAGATGGTGTTAAATTCAGCTGCCTTTTTTAACATTGGCCTTGCACAGCAATCTGCTGCTCCCTTGTCACAAAGAATGAGCCCGGGTCCCTGCTAGTTAACATGCATACTCACGCAGCCTGCAACTTCACTCCGACTGGTTTACAATGCACTGGTATGCTAAATAAACTTGGTCTGGTCTCTCTAAAACAAGCCTTCAAAGAACTGCTCCGCTGATATTTACACTTTTTTTTTTTTTCCCCTTGTTACATGCGTATGTTTTGATTATCTTTTTTTTTTTTTTTTTCTTTTTCCCCCCACAGGTTTTTAAGGAAACGGGACCTAACGGATAGATAACCCAGGGAAGCGTCACTTGCTGCGTGAGCCTCTTTAAAAGCGTAAATTTGGAGGGCACTCTGCTACTTTTCCACATGCTCCCTTTTCCCAAATCAGAAGTTAGACGTGCAGGACAAGAGGGCGGGGGGGATGAGGGGGTGGGGAGAGAGAAACGGGGCACTTTTGCTCCTAAAGCAGTGAAGGAGTAACCGTAATAGTAATAATAGCCAAAAGTATTTTATTGATCGATAGTCACGTAACATTAAAGAGGTACAAAACAATTTAATGTGACAGTGACCAGCAGGCGGTTGTAATACTGAGGTAGTTTGTTTTTTTTCCGGGGGTGTTTTCCCTCGCAAATTTACATCAGAGACCAAGACGCAAGCAACAGCTTAAGGAAATTGACCCCACTGAATGCCTAAGTAAACAATGGGTCCCTTCCCCCTCCCGCCCCAGAAAACAGCTTATTACCTTAATTGAAGCTCTCTGAGAGAGAAAAAAAACGCGTACTTTTGTCATGTAAATGTTAATTGTAGTAGACAATGGCGCTAGGTAAATAGCACCCCTGGACAGGCAGTAAATGAGAGGCGGGCGGGCGCTCTGCGGTGAAAGGTTGGTGGCAAAAAACACGTTTTTCGGCTGTAAATAAACAAGGGTGCGCTGGCTACAGCAGTAAAACTTTTGGCACGTGCAGCGCAGCCAAAAAGGGGTTTGTTTGGGTTTTGGTTTTTTTTTTTTTTAAACCTCAAAACAGCCTGGCCGGGGTCCCGGCTGGCAGTGCCAAGCAACCACCGAGCCGGAAAGTGGGGGGCGATTATTTAATTGTTTTGGTTTTTTTTTTTTTTTTTGGCAGCTACGGGGAGGATGGGGGGGTGGGTAACTTTTTGAGGCCAAACTTCTCTTTCTTTTTAAACCCACAGCGCTCCTGATTGCTGCCAGGACCTGCGGGTAATTCCCGCACCAAACCCCCCTTAAACCATGTTTTATACAATTGCAAAGTTTAAAAAAAAAAAAAAAAAAAAAAAAAAGAAAAATTATTAGCAGCGCCCAAAAGACTGGTAGAGACCCCTGAGCCCCCATCCCCCCGCCCCCCCTTCTCTTATCTCTGATCTTGTTTTAAATCTGACGTTGGGTTTCTCAGACGGGACCTTGGGAAAGATGTTTAGGTCAAGTCCAAAGGAAAAAAAAAAAAAAAAAAAAGAAAAAAAAAACCCCACCCCGTTTAAACCCATGGCAATTAATCCCGCTCGATTTCACTGCAAGAAGTGCCTAAACTGCGGTAATTAGCACCCCCAACCAGTGTTTTTTTTAAAAATGGGGGGTGTTTGCAAGGATTTCCCCTCCCCACCCCCCCCACCCCAGAGCGTTTCCCACCCGCAGCCATCCTATGGATGGCTGCGGGTGGGAAACGCTCTGGGGTGGGGGGAAGCTGCGAGGGAGAGGAGCGACGTTTGGACCCGGGGGTGGGCTTTCCACACACACACACACACACCCGTCCCCTGTCCCCCTGTCCCCGTCCCCCGCCGGGCTGTCTGTCACCGGGCTACCGGGGCACGGCGTTGCCACTTGGCCCCGAGCGTGGGAATGGGAGCGCCCAGCCGTTCACATCTCCTTGCACGCCGTTTAAACGGAATCAATTAGGCAAGACAAGACCCCTCCGCTTTCCCCACCACACACACACCCACCACCACCCTCCCTCCCTCCGTTTTGGTGTTTTTGGTTTTTTTTTTTTGGCGGGGGGGGTTTGGTTTTGTTGGGGTTTTTTTTTTTTTGTTTTTTTTTTTTGTCAGGTCTATATACGTCCTAATTATTTCGCTTTGGGATGCCAGAGCTGTTTCCTGGATAGATCTGATCATCCTTAAACAAAAAGAGAGGAGGCGCACACGTGGGTTTTGGAGTAAATGTCACTTTCATTTCCAATGCTGGGGCGCAGAGTAAGACACAGAACGTTTTTTTAACACTTTGACAAGGTTGGGGGGGGGGGGGGGGGCGGGGAGGCGATCTCGTCTCCATCATGTCTTTCTGCTTCAGTAGCTTCCTCAAGGAAACCCTCTCGGAACAGAGAAGCATCTGTGCTGGCGTTTTGAATAGAAGAATAAAAATCGGCCATCACCTTTTCTTTTTTTTTTTTTTTTTTTTTTTTTCTTTCCTCATCTTTGTGCGGCTCCGCCGAGCTCTCGGTAGATACCAATTTTTAAGCTTCTCCACACTTCAGTGTAAACTTTTCCTGAAAGCCTGCTTTCACGTTAGTTGAAACAAACCCCAATGCTTTGTCTCAGGTGCACACAGGCACGTTTGGGGTTGGTTTGTTATTTTGGTGGGGGTTTTTTTGTTGGGTTTTTTTTTTTTTTACTTGGGTTGTTGTTGGGTTTTTTCTTTCCCTCAGTCCAGTCCTGCAGTCCACACTGTTTCATCACCACCACCGTCACCTTCATCATCACCACCACCGTCACCTTCACCATCACCAACCACCACCTTTATTTTTAAGGCCGTTTCATTGCCATCAGTCACTTTCCAACATGAAGCTCAGCATTTACGAATAGCTTTCTCAGAGAGAAAAAAAAAAAAAAAAAAAGTATAAAAATAGTAGTAATCCTCTTAGCCAAGTCAAACGTTAGCTGGTCTGGGTTTCTCTTTATTTATTTATTCAACAGCAATAGTTGCACATGTAATTGTCCACCATCGGTGCCACTTCCTCTGTGCAGCGTCTGGCTGTCCCTCCTGTGCCACCTGCCAACTTCACATTTTGGAATAAGTATGCCATTTAATTTCCTCCGCTCCCGCCTCCAGCTGTAAAAACGTTAGGTTCGGTAAGCGTTCCTGACCTTTCTCGGTTTTTACCGTCTCTCGCGGTAGTCTTTCATTTTTCGCAGGCTGTACGATGATCTTGAAGGAGTTTTTACTTTCGGTTATCTAGCTTTATGAAGACCAAAACACTCATACAGCTAGATAACCAAAGATAACAACTCGCTTCCCTCAAAGCTTTTTTTTTGTTTGTTTGTTTGTTTGTTTTTTGGGTTTTTTGATTGTTTGTTTATCTGTCCTTGCTAGAATCCAGATTCTTTCTGAACAAACAGGCGTGTTGTTTCCTCCAAGAGCACTAGCGCTGCTTTAAAATATTCATCCTTTTACGCATCTGTGACCTGGTTGGTGTGCACTGTGTGCATGTGCGGCTAATAACATCCAAAAGAAAAAAAAAAAAAAAAAAAAAAGAGATCCCTTGCCTTCAAAGTTTATTCCCAACTTTTCCTTTCGGCCAGTGATTCCCGGCAGCGGCGAGAGCCAACGATCCGTCTGTCAATACCGGAAAATTAAAACCAGCTATTAAGGTGCGCCGAGCTGCCTTAAGAGTGAGAAGCATCCATCCATCCATCCATCCATCCATCCATCCATCCCTCCATCCATCTCTTCGCAGGCCTCTATTTGCATTGTAAATCGCTCCCTTCTCGCGAAAGACTCTTTAGCCTCTATAAAGATGTAAAGCCACCGGCGGTTTCCAGCGCGGAGTAAGGAGGAGGGGAAAAAAAAAAGGGGAAAAAAAAAAAAAGAAAAAAATTAAAAAAAAAAATAGAAGAAGAAAAAAATCCCATTTCAGTAGGAAGTGACAAGACGATTTGAGGACGCGGCTCCTGATCCCTTTGGATTATGCACGGCACAGAGCTCTTTTACCGAATGGTGGCAGCTTGATTGCAAATATCTTGCTTGTGTGTGTGTGTGTGTGTTTTGGGGGGGAGCGGGGGGTAAGATCCTGGATTTCTCGGGGCTCCCGGAGCCGGGGAAGAGGAAGAGGAGGAGGAGGAGGAGGCGGCGGTCTGGCCGGCTTGCTGCTGCCCCCGCTCTGAAAGAAGGAGAAAAGGGCCATCACTGGAAGGGCTTCGCTCTGCCAAAAGGTGGACCAGCCCGGCAAGGTCAGAGGTCCTGGACGGCGGGAGACCGAGGTAATGATGATGTCATGAGAAATCTCAAGTACACAGGGCTATCGATAGGCGTGAGGCACCGGCACCGGGCGGCGGGATCAGCCCTCGCCTCCTTCGCCGCCCCCGGCCGCGGCGGATCCGCCCGCCGCCTTTACCTTCCTCCTCGCCAGCAGCGCAGACCGCTCTCACGTCCGCAGGCTGGAAGAAAAGCGCTCTCTCTCCCTCTCGCTCTCTCTCTAAGGACAGATAAAAGCCTTTCCAGGCCCGGGAAGCGCCTCTGCCCCGCGTTTCTCTTCTGGCGGCCTCCGCTGGGTGCGGGGAGAGGCGGGACGCGCTGGGAAGAGGGGCCTTGCTTTCCGAGGCCGGGCATCAGCTCTGCGCTACGCAGTGAGTCGAGGCGTAAATTACATTGACAATTTGCTCCGCTGTGTTGTGTATGGGCTTGGGTTTGGGGTTTTTTTTTATTTTATTTTAATTTTATTTTTTTTAATTATTTTATTTCCTGCTTTTTTTTTTTTTTTTTTTTTTTTTTTTTTTTTTTTAATGGCTCCACGTCTCGGTGGTGTTTCGCGCTTATAGCGATTTATTTGCAGGTGTTTAGACCGGGACGGTTGTGCAAGGCGTGTTTTCCTCTGCGTGTCTGCTGGGAAAGCTACGAGCAGCAGGCTCAGTGTATTTTATAGCATCTATACTCTCTCTCTCTCTCTCCCCCCTCCTTCCTTCCCTCCCTCTCTTCCTCCATCCCTCCCTCCCTCTCTCCCAGCCTCTGTGTGTGTGTCTCTCTCTCTGTGTCTGTGTTAGAATGCAACACAGGTGAACATTGCAGCAATATTTATCTAAGGCTATACATCATCTGGCGAAACGCCTTAATAAAAATCCTGATTTATCGTTTATTTTTATTAACCTCGTACCTAGAGCGGAGAAACGCACGCTGACGTTACTCGAGGAACTGATGGAGGCAAGTCTTTCCAAACTGTTAGAACGCGTTATGTACTGTTTTAGCATTTAAGTCTCGCAGTTCCCCCTCTCCCCCCGCCTTTCCCCCTCCCCCCTCCACGAAAAAGAACATTATACTTTGAATTATTTAACAGCATAATTTGTATAGAATTTTTTTTCTAAGACTGAAGTGCAAACATTAAAGGTCTCTCGAGTATACGTGGTACAATGAATCTTCTCACTGAGATTTACCATATTTACCGTTGAAATTAATAAATGCACCTCAGCAGCTCGTGCGTGCTGCGGCCGGTATAGGACACAGACTGAAAAAATCAGCACAGACAGAATATGGACTGCTCTGCCCTCCTAAAGTAATTACGGTTTAACATTCCCGCTGCTGCCCTTTTAAGGTGCAAAATAAAACACGACGCACCATGCCCCGTGTTCCCGAGCAGTCACAGTCGGTACACCACGCTGCATTTAAGCGTGCTTGCCTGTAAATTACCCTGTGGCTGCACATGCGGCTGGTTTTAGGGGTAAATTTGTTAATGCGTGGAGTTACACCGAAGTTGTGGTTGCTCTGCTCCCACAACCAGCCTACCCTACGTAGCCTGCTTACATGGTAAAGCATATGTGTGCTTATGTGTACCTAGGGGAAGCCATATGTACATGTGTCAGCCTCGGTGCGTTTGTGTTAAAGTGGGTTATGTAAAATGACAGCTGCATCAACCAGTCCGTTTTTTGGTCCTCGGTTAATATTACAAAAGCATGAAAATGGGGAAGCATCCTCATTTGTCAGACAAGGCCCCGAAATTAATACTGCCACCAAGAAGTAAAGTAGGCACGTTGCTGACCTGCCCCATCTCCATTCCGGCAATGATGTTACTAACGAGGCCAGCTCAGCTGCGCTTGCAGATTCTCAGCCTTTGAGCAATTCTTTTTTTTTTTTTTTTTTTTTTTCAAGAAAAAAAAAGGTATTAGATATCAGGTATTAGATAACCTGGTATAGGGGGACACTGCAATTTACCACCCGTGCTTTGTAGCTGAGAGACGTAAGAGCTAATTGTGCCAGTGCTCTGTGTGGAAAATACAGAGCCTGGCACGACAGGCTCAGAATTCTTATAATGCTGCATTATCAGGTACTGAGCTTCTTCATTACCTCTCAGGCTGCTCAGGCACAACGGGGACGGCCGAACCAGACATCTGATGCATCCAGAGGCACATGATCGTTTTGATATTATGTAAAATCCTAATGAGCTTCCCTGAATTGGCAGATAGACAAAAAGATGTGGGTTTTGGTTGGGTTTTGGGTTTTGTTTGGGGGTTTTTGTTTTTTTTTTCCCCCTCCTGGCAGCGGTAGCTAGGGGCAGCAGCGTTGATGATCAGGCATGTGCTGCTCACCGCAGGCTTGTGAGCCTGTGCATTAAATTCTTTCAGTCAGAGGCGTGGAAATTCAAGTGCTCCTCGCGTGCATGTGTGCGAACGGCTATGCTTATAGGTATGTATCTACAGGTATGTATCTATACGTTAATGCATGCGTGTAGAAGATGTCGCCGGGTTTACAGTGAAACGCAAGGCGTATTACTGCAAATCGGTATGTTGCAAAGATGCAAAATACACCTTTAAAACACCAAGCCCTGTTCTCACCACCGCCTCCCTTAACGCACACGCTGACGTGGGATGTAACCGCAACACACCTATCACCTTTTGTTAATTAATCATCGGAGCCTCAGTAAGTCAAAAGAGCCAACATGACGATGATGAACCTAGCTGCTCATTAGCCATACCACCAATTAACATCTCCTGACCCTCAGAACACTAACAGGGCCTCGAAATCGAAGGGCTGTCCGGCAAGACTTGCTCAAAAGTGTTCGCTCACTCTGAATATCACAACAGCTCAGGCAGCGCTTGTAAAATACGTTTCCAAGACGGCAGTGTTTCCTGGCGTGTGGGAAGTTTGAGCAACGTGTGGTTCTGAAATTACTGCCAAAAATATCACCCGAACCGCCAAAAGCCAATATTAACACTGCCTGCTTTCTTCCAGCTTACATAATTGTACAAAACTTATTTATTCCAAAATCAGTGTAGAAATGATCTGCATGTTGGAAGGCACGGAACCCAAACACGCACTTTTTCCTCCCGCCTCCCTGATAAATTCCCACTAATGGCCTGTAGATTAGTATGTGATTGCCATGCTTGTTTTCTAATCTTTTTATAGGTCTCCAGATGGCTGTGACGTAAAGAAGAAACATCCTGCGTGGATTTCTTAAGAATAAACAGTCTCCATCGACTTTAAAAAGGCACGCTTACGATTCTCTAATTATTGCAATCAGAGCCCTTTCCGAGCGCCAGCAGCCCGCCACCGGGGAAGACGCGAAGGAGCACCCCCCACCCCCCGAAGCTGCTGTGAGGTACATCAGAAGGGGGGTAGCATGACATAAATCCCCTTTTCGCACTAAATGACGGTAGAATTCACGTAGATGTAAACCGCAGCAGGCCGGTGCAGCCCAGGCCAGCTTTCCCTGCAGAGCATCCCTTTTCCTCCCTGCCAGGTAGGCCACTTGCCCGGCTCGCCACCTCATCAAGGTGCCCCATCATGTCTTTTGTGGCCAAAATTTCATTTGACAGGCAGCTGCGGGTTATACCTCTGCTACGATGGACGTATGGTACGTAAAGGAATATCAAATACAAATCCAAATTTCGAAACAAGAACAGGCCGACTACCGAGAATCCGAAATCTCAGGGCGGGGGGAAAGAAAAAAAAAAAAGAAAACCAAAACAACCAAAACAAAACGGCGAAAGCCAGTAATTACACATGGAAACACTGCGTGGTGTTAAAGAACACATATTCATGTCTGTAGGTGATGCATATCGTACCGCCTGACTTTTATTAAACAAACAAACAGAAAAATATAAATTACCGTTTCTTGTGATTGTCACTCCCTGTGGTCTGTCTGCGTTGTCTAAATCTGAAAAAATAACCAGGGGAAAAAAAAAAAAAAGCAAAAAAAAAAAAAAGCAAAGGATCATAATTTAAACACTTCCAGTGTTTGGTTCTTGCTCATAAAATACATGTGAACGGGTAAACCTATGTGTGCTCAGAAGGCACTGATTATGTCAACTTTTGAGATTATTAAATAAATGACTGAAACGCTTGGCTCTAGGTTAAGCGGGGAAATAACTAGCCACGTTTCCTGCAGGTGATCTAACGTGACACAAAACAGGCATGAGTAATGTACTCCGGTACCTGCAGGGTTAACTGCGGTAGGCAATATTTACAGGAAATAATGTGAATAATATAATAATAATTTTAAAAACAAACAAACAAACAAATTGCATGGTTATTTCTGGAGAACTATGCTTAAAAATAAAAGGCTAAGGATATTATCTGGGGCTGCCGGACAGAAGTGACGAAAACTACCGCGGCAGACACAGGATTTGCATACTATCAGCTGCCAGCTACTTAATAAAGGATGGAGGCTCCACCTAGCCTTCAGTTCAAAACATGCAAAACACATTAAGCCAGCTACATTTCCCCGCTACATTTCCCAGCTCTTCCAGGCCTCCCGGCGTCCCGAAACCGGGATCACCGGGAAGGCATGCTCTCTCTGTTTACAGCCCTGACAGCTCAGCCAGGGATTCGCGGGGGCAAATAAACACAACGTGAGCCACTCGCTTGCATTGCATCACATCGATTACATCAGCCTCGGCTGAAAAAAGCACATTATTAGTATCGTTATTTCCCGGGGAGCAACCGAGTTCTTCTGTTTTACAGTTTCACCCCTTTGATGGACCCGGGCTGGACCGGAGTTGCAGAGGGATGCTCCTTTTTGTGGTGGGATGGATGGATGGATGGAGGGAGGGATGGAGGAAGGGATGCAGCGGGACATCCATGGACAAGTCCCCCCCGCTCCGGTGACACTGGGCTCACCGGCCCTCCCTGGGCTCCGGGGCAGCCGCCTCCCCCCCGACCCCCCCAAAAGCTGCTCTCCAGAGCCAGGCTGAGCCCCTGCCCCCGCCGCCTGGGCCGGGGGAGTGGGGAGGAAGAGTGGCCGGAACATCGACCGTTTATCAACCATCCCCCGGGCCAAGGGGTGCGTGTTTTGACCGGGATGCGTTTTGGATAACCCGGGAAGGGATGGCTGCGGAGGAAGCGGATGGGCTAACTGCAGCGAGCAATCCCTTGCGCCCCGGCCAGCTGGAAGGTGTGCCTTCGGCTTCTCCCTTTTTTTTCCCCTCTTATTTCTTTTTCCTATTTTTTTCCTCTTTTTCGCTCCCTTTTCCCCCCACTCTCTCTCTCCTCCTTTATTTCTTTATTTCCCTCTTTTTTTTTTTTTTTTTTTTTTTTTTAAGCTCGAACACGTAGAGGCCACAGGAGTTAGCTCCTATACCCCGGCCCTGTGACTGTTTGTTCCTGTGCCTGCACATTCCGAGTGCACCCAGGCAGCGCCAAAAAGCTCCCTGAAAAGCCACGGCTCCGCTTTCGCCGGATAATTAACAGCCCCCGCACCTAACTACGCCCCACGACCAACAGGTTTAGCATCAGACGCACAAAATCCGGCTAACCGGAGTAAGCCGCCGTGTCAAGTCATAAACCCTGCCTTGTTAATCAAATTTCCCTCGCCGGGGGGCGAGTGGAAGTGGTCGGAGACCCCGCTGAGGAGACCCGTTCCCGGCTGCGGCCCCAGCCGGGGCTCACACCGACCCGGGAGCCCCCGACCTGCCCGGGGCTCCGCTCCCCCAATTTTGCAGGGAATTCAGGATCAGTGTATCCCCCCGCCTCACCCCCTGACCTCTTCCCCCCCCTCCGCCCCGGCACCACATACACCCACACAGCGATACTTACATTTCTTCGCCTTTATCAGAGAAAGATTTGACCCCAGGTCTAGGGGGTGAGCCGAGCCTCCGGTGGCAAACAAAGATCCACACGGCCAAGCCCCCTCGGAGCGGGGAAAGCTCTTTTCACGTCTCCAGAAATTCACGTCTTTCCCTTCGCCATCCGCATTTAAAAGTGCCGCTTAGCTCCACGGTGTCATTCTTGCGCCAACGGCTCTGAGAAGAGTTAGAAATCTTCCATCCAGGAAAACGGGAGAGAAACGCAGAAAGTTGGCTTGGGTTTGGCTTTTATTTCCTTCTCCCCCCTTTTTTTTTCTTTTTTTTTTTTTTTCCCTCCTTCTTATTTTTCCATATTGCTTCCTACTCTTCCAGGAGTAGAAAGTGAAGTGTTGTATGTGAGGCTCTGCAAGTTTTTTGGGGGGGTTGGCCAAGGTCTAGTCCAGCCCTCTCTGCTGAGGAGGACGTGCTCTGAAATTCAACCAATTTCCCCAACGCTTTTGTTGCTGATGAACTGAAGCCCTATTGTTCATCCATTGCCACGGTCTTTTTCAGTTCCTACTATACGTTATGCGTTGCCAGAGATAATGAATTTGCACCAAAACCTCTCACAGTCCCATTCTGACAGACGGAACAAATTAGAAATGTCTAGTCTAAAAAAAGAGCAATGGCTACCTTTTCCTAGAGAAGAAGGAAAGCTCACATTTCTTTGGAAACTTAAAAATAAATAAATAATAATAATATTGCAGCCAAAGGTCAAGTTTTATAAGGTGTTTTCCTCCAGATAACTTCTGAAGAACAGTTTCTTCCCAGTCTTGCTTTTTTGGGAGGCACTTCCATTTTTTGGGCAACTTTTGTCAAAACCAACCAGCCGGCCAACAGCAGAAGAAGAAAAAAGAAAAAAATTAGGAAAAAAAAAATAAAAAATCACGGTACTAACAAAAATATCCTCTTCCCATCCCTGCTGTCATGCAAACTTGTAGCGTGACCTCCCGTCGCTGGAAGGAGGGTGTCCTAAAGCGCTGCCGGTCGCTTCTGTCCCCTCTCGTCCATCTCTCCGGGTTTGGAAACAGCCTGAAAACGCCCGTCAAAGCCCCGGCTGGGTTTTAGGGCGCGGGAGGCGGGCGGGGAGCGGGGGGGGGCGGGGGGGAGGCGGGCTGGAAAAAGTTTGGGTGTGCGGCGGAGCGGGAGGTGTACGGGAAGGGAGGGGGGGGGGGGGAGGGAGGAGGGAGGGATGGATGGAGGAGGGATGGAGAGAGGGATGCACGGCGGCTGCAGGGAGGGGGGAGGCGCTGCGCCGTCCCTGGTTGCTGGTTTCACGGGGGAGGGGGGAGACGACGACTGCGGGGACAACCCCACCGCATCCCCCCGGTACCCCGGCATCCCCCTGGGACCCGGCGGACAAAGAGAGCTCTGAGGAGCCAAAGGCGAACGGAGGGAATTCAGGAGGAGCCCTCCCGGCTGCACAGAAAAAAACCCCAAACAAACAAACAACAAAAATAAAAACCAAAAAAAAAAAACCCCAAAACCCAAACCCAACTGCTGAAAGGATTTATAAAAGTCTGCACCGAGAAGTCTGCACCGCTCCTTGCCCCCCCGGCCAGAAATACGCTCGCGTTCCCACTGCCTGGCGGTGGGGAACCATTTCGGTGGAGCCGGGATACTGTGGATGGAAGAGGCAGTGCGGGTGCCGAGATCCAGAGGGATGCGCCGGAGCATCTCACAGGCGGCTAGCAAACGAACGAACAAACAAATAAATAAATAATAACGCCAGGAGAAAAGGAGAGAAAACCGGGTCCCGAGGGAAGAACACCCCTGGCCTCCCAGCCGCCGGCTGCATTTCATCCCGCCGCCTCGCCGGCAGAAATTCCCCCCGGCGCTAAAAGTTCTCCAAACGTCACCGCACCCCGCGGTGGCGTCTCCAAAGGGAGAAGGGGAGAAAGAGGAGCCCAAACCTCTCTCCTCCACCCCCGTAACGCTCTGTCTCCGCCGGTAGACACCCAGTCCCCGCTTATACCGCTCGCCTTCCCGATTACAGGTGTGCGTGTGGGGGGGACACACGGATCACCGCAACCCCTCGCACCCAGCTCCGTCTCCGCGGTACCCGGCGGAGCACCGCGGGCCACCCGAAGGGATGCTTCTCCTCCACTGGCTCAACACGCCTGTGTCACGCAATATTTCTCTGGAGGGTTTATTTTTATTATTTCTTTTTTTTTTAAATTGCTCGGAATTTTCTATTTCCCGCTCGCCGCCCGATGAAGAGAAGCAGCAAATTAAAAAAACCAAACAGAAAAAATTAAAAAAAAAAAAAAAAAAAAAAAAAAAAAAGAGGCAGGACCGGCTCGGCGGTGCTCCGGGGAGGTGGGCTTTGTTTTGGGGGCCGCACGGGGGGCGGGCGGGCTGTTGTTGCTGCTGCTGCCAGTGCTCATTTCATCGGGCAGGGGCGCGGAGCGGCGCGGCAAAGCGCGGAGCAGCGCGGAGCGTCTCGGCGGCTGCACCCCCGCCCCGCGTCCCCCCCCCCCCCCATCCCAGGTTCACGTTCAAGGTTTAACGGCGAGGTCACGTCCAGTGACGTCAGCTGGAGGCATACTGTACGTCCGGCTTAATTTACATACATCAAGGAAATTAGGGCATTAAAAAAAAAAAAAAAAAGGAAAAAAGGAAAGGAAATAAAGAATATGCCAATCCCGCTGCTGGGAGAAGAGACCGCGGATTCCTGGAGCGATCGCCCCCGTTGCGGAAGATCCTAATTAACGGAAGAAAAAAATCAGGCCTCCCTTCTTCTTCCGAACATCCTCATCATCATCAACAAAACAAACATCCCCGAAATGAGCGACCCGGGCCGGGCTGCGGCGCCGAGAAGAGCCGGGATGGAGCGGGCGGCTCCACCGCTGCGCCATTCTCCTCTCTGCCTCCTCCTCCTCCTCCTCCTGTTGGCTCCAGCCTCCATTATTTTTAATACTGATGCATATGTAAAGGTATATTTGAATTTTTTTAAAATTTATTGAAAGTTAGAGGCTATGGCTTTTCCTTTCATATCTCCTTTCTGTCATTTTATTTTTTAAATTTAATTTAATTTCATTTTATTTCATTTTTTAACCAACACCCTCCACCCTTCCCTTTTTTTCCATTCCCCCCGTTTTGTGGTGTGGGTTTTTTTTTTTTGTTTGTTTGTTTGTTTTTTTTTGGCGAGACTCTGCTGTGTCTGTGTTTTCACATTCCGTTTCCTCCATGCTTCTGTTTCTGTAAGGTTACAAAATACGCACGGTGCTAATATTATAAATCAGGGCGCACAAAGATGCTTTATTGGGCCTTGAGAGGAGAGGAGAGGAGGACCTCATTGCCCTGCTCAGCTATCATACCGCCAACTTGGAATTGGAAGTTTGATCTGGAATTAACCCCGTATTTGGAAAAAAATGGAAAAAAAAAATACCCTTTTTAAGGTATAAGGCGATCTAGGTTGTGCGTATAATGGGGACTGCTCCCAAGGATTTGTAATATCTCATTGCTGTATCACGGCCTGTAAGCGCACTTATATTTGCCTTGATTTCAGGAACCTTTTATTTCAAAGTCTTCTCTTAAAACGTGCAGACGCAGGTAGGGAGAGCTTTCTCTGAGGAAGACATTTTGTATGTTCTGTCTTAAGTGCTGCATTATTACATGTACACACGTTTTAGCGTGTGTAGCTTTAAACCCACTACTTAACTCTTTACAGAAAAAAAAAAAAAACACAAAAAAACCCAAAACCAAAAAAGAAAACATTTTTACAGGCTGTTTTAAAATATTGGCCATGGCATTACATTTCCTTTATCCGAAAATCCGCAGGCCTTGAATTGCATCACAAGAAGCGTGAGCCCGTTTCTATTTACCTTAATGGGGAAATCCTTACAAGAAAGAAGAGTAGCTTAACTCTGATTAAAAACAGAAGGCTACACTCTTTTTATAGCCCAGGTATGTTATGTTTTGGCGTGTTTTTTTGTTTGTTTTTTAAAAAAAACCGAACAACGTTATTCCATAAAAAACAACACCCGCCCCTACACACATTTTTTTTTTTTTTCTCTCTCCGAGTGCACGCATAGATAATTAGTTACACTATGAATAACTTACCTGCATGAACAGGTAGGGCAAAAGTTAGCCCTCCCCAAAGACTGTCATGCATGTATTATTATTTTTTTTTTTAAATAAAGAGCAGAGTGTCGTGCTCGGTTTGTATTACTCACTGCCTGTTTCGCCACTGTATGCTCTAATTCTTCATCATTTCTTACGGTGTTTCCAGCGCTACCTCTCGCTCCAGTTTCACAAGCCCTACACTGATATCCCTCCCCAATAACGAGTGGTCAGACGGATAGACGCAAAACGTTTAAAAAAAAGGGCAAAAAACCCACCCTAAAACGGAAACCGACAACCGACACCATCACCTTTTAGGTTAGCTCTTACCTTACCACATACAGCAACAATTCATTAGGGAAAGTACCATTTCTACACGTTTTTTCCCCAACAGTGGGTGCACGGTCCGCGGACGCAAACCCAGCCTCCTTCTCCCCTTTCCTCCCCCCCCCCCCCCCCCCTCCGCCTCTTTTAATTATCGCACGTGCAGCTCTCGCTCCCTTGCAGACCGACATTAGCATATGCAAAACGCGGAGGTGAGCGCGGGGGCCTACGCCTGTCTGTCCGCCCCCTCCGCGCTACCACCCCCATACACACACACACGACAGCCCCCTCCCCTCTGGCCCACCCCGCCGTCCCGACGGGACGGGGAGGGCCGTCGCCGCCTCTGGAGGACCCCCCCCCCCCCGAAATGCCGGGGGTCCCCCCCCGCAGCATTTCCCCCCACCCGGCGTTACCGTACGGTGGCCCCGCGAAACACGGAATGAGCCCCGGAGGGCGGGGGGGTGAAGAGGTGGTGGGGGTGTGCGTGTGTTGGGGGGGGGGGGGGGCGTCGCTGCCTACGCCACGGGCAGCGCGAGGACCCCTGCCTCCCCTCCGTCACTTGCCACTTGAACGCCAAGTCGACGGGGGGAATAAGAACAATAAATAACGCCCCCCCCCCCCCCCCTTCTTCCATATCCCGCGCACGCGTTACCCAATATGGGCCTTTTACAGCTTAAAAAAAAAAAACCATAGGGGCGCGGATATTCCGCGGCGCGTCCGCACGCCTCACCCGTGGTGTTCGAAATGCCACCGCAGCCGGCGATTTCACGGATTTCGGCCAAGGATAGGTAAATATTTAAATGAATAAATAAATACATACATACATAAAAGCGCTAATAACGCTCAGATTTGGGGTGACCGCTTCAGCCACGGAGATGAGACAGGGCGCCGGGTTGAAAATAAATAAATTAATGAAATAAATCCACTCCCTCGTCTTCTTATTCCCACCCTCCCCCCCCCCCCCGTCTTTTTTTTTTTTTTTCCTCCCAATGTTTTTAATACCTAGACTCCTCTAAACCGAATATTCAGCACTTTACACTTATATTTCTTCCCTTCTCTCCGCAGCCCTCTCTATCTGTCTTCTTACCAAACCGCAAATAATCAGAAACGCGCCAATATGGTCTACACGCGAACATACATGTCTTGGCATTATTTACAGATTATTATAGAAGAGTGGAGACGCAGGTATAGAGGGAACGTCTAATGGGGTTGTTTTTTTTTTTTTTTGAGTTTTGGGTTTGTTTCTCCCCCTCCCCCCCTTTTCCTCCGCAAGATTTAAATACTGAAACGAAAAGTTGTAGAATGGCAAAGATATAATATTAGGCGAAGTAACCGAAATTTGGCACGGGAAAAATAATTTTTCTTTTTTTTTTCAGTAAGGAATAAATAGATGGATTTAGATTTTTCTGCCTACACACAGACAAAAATATAATAATCATTTGAATTCCTTACGCAAAAGCTTCCTCATGGCACACCTCCTTCAGAAATGATAAAGAACACCCCAAAGCCGTACCCCTCCTCTCTAATTAACAGCGTCTCCCCTGGTTAGAAAGGTAGAAACCAATACTTTGGGGGGCCATACTTTCATCCAGACTTCAGATAATCGCTAAATGGTGAGATTTTCCGGGGAGTGACGTAGGGTGAACTCTTTGTTAGGGGCGTTTTAGTGAGGGGCGCAGGACGCCAACTCCAACAGCAGCCCGGGATAATCGGCCGAGGCAGCCGGGTGTCCACGCACGCCGTGTTTTTGGCTTCCAACGCCGGCAGAAGGGGAACCCGCCCCGTTTTGACCGTGGCTTTTCCGCTCTTATATTTGCGTCATCAGTTTATTCCTGGCCATAAAGTAACCCCCTAATAAAGGTGAGGTTTGAAATGCGCGGTTATTTGGCTGTTTTCCCTCATTACGGCCTCACGGAGAGGAGTCGACCTGCTTTTATTTTAAATTTCTGGAGGCGCGGGGTTTATTTTATCCCTTTGCCTCCCCTCGGCGGGCCGAGGTGCGAGGTGGGGGGAAAAGTGGCCAGGACCCGGGGAGGGGACACACACACACACCACGACACCCCTCTCCTCAGCGGGGCCTTTCCCACACCCGGTGCCTGCCCCCCCCCGGCTGCTCCGGAGGGCGCCGGGCTCCGCTCCCGTCCCCCCCCCCCCCCGCCCTGGCCCCAGTGGCGGGGGGACAGCGACACCTGCCGATGCCCGCCCGCGGGCAGCACCCCCTGCTCTCCCCAAACCCTACCCCTCGCCGGGGCCTCTGGGCTCTGCTCCACCAGCAAAATAAAATAAAATAAAATATTTTTTTTTTTAATAAATTGTAAGATAAAATAAAAATTTTGAAAAATAAAGTAAACCAAAACAAAATAAAAGTTATTAAAAAATAATATAAACCGAAACGAAACAAAACAAATAAAACAAAAAACATAAAACAAGAAATAAAACAAAACAAAACAAAAAACCCAAAAAAATAAAACAAAAAAAACAAAAAATAAAACAAAAAAATAAAACAAAAAAAAACAAAAAATAAAACAAAAAATAAAACAAAAAATAAAACAAAAAATAAAACAAAAAATAAAACAAAAAATAAAACAAAAAATAAAACAAACAACAAAAACAAAAAAATAAAAAAAAAAAATAAAACAAAACAAAATAAACTAAAATACAGAGACCTGGCTGGAATAACGATGAACGGCTGCCTGCGGGCAGGGCATCCCTCAAGTGATGGGCAGCACCTCCAGCCCCCCGCCCCGCCTGCACTCCTCGTCCCCTTCCACACTCGGAGGGGCAAGAGTAGCCCTTCCCCCCCTCCCGGTTCTCCCCTCTTCGCATGTTAATTGCCAGGATCAATATATGGACTCGCTCCGTGGTTGCCTGTTTGAAGAAAAGCTGGATTTACGAACGGCGGAGCCGGGGGGGCGGGGAGGGGGCTGCAATACCTCGGGGAACGGTAATATTTCAGCATTTGTCCCTGCAGAACGGCCCCATTCTTTACTTAATTTGTACCGATGCTGCGTGGAAAGACCTTTTTATGGGAAGCACTTGCTGGCTGATCACAGGAGAGTTTACTTTTCCCCGACTCTCCCTTCCTCTTTTTAATAAAAATAATTAAAATGAAGGGTTTGATGTTACCGAAAGGCAGTTTTTAGGAGCAGGAATGGCGGAGAGGAGCTGTAATCGCGGTGGGTTGTCAGGAGGAAGACACACTCCCCAGAAGTTGGAGGTTACGTTTGATTGGATTAACCTCCACGTTTTTTTTTTTTTTGTTTGTTTTGTTATTTTGGTAGTTCATTAGCCGAGCTTCCGCCACGTCGGTGTGCTCCCATAACTGATTTCCCAGATCTCCTTCGAGGAATTTTGGTTCTCTAGTATCTCAACGAGAGAAAGAATAATCCGGCTCTTTTCGGAGGACGTCTTTTCTGCACCTGCAGGACTTTGTTTCTTCTTGTCCAAAAAACACCCCAAAACCCAAACCAACAACGTGCTGGGCTTTCACAGCGAGGAAAGGCTGTGGGTGCGCGACTATCAAACATTTATATTAAATGGTAGCGCGGCTACCGTATGCGGTTGCAAAAGCACAAGTAGGCAAGCCAGAAGATCACAGAATCATCACAGAATCCGTCATGGTATAAGTTATTATTCTCCCCACCCCCTCGGCCGCATCACAAGCCCGAGGTGCCCTTCTTAGCAAAGGTGTTTCTGCTAAAAGGCCGGGGGAAGGACGGGGCGGGGGGGGGGGGCGGTTATCTGAGCGGTTATCTTCTCGTTCTGGCCGGTTGAAAAATAAGGATTAAAGGCTTCCCTTCGCCCCCTCCCCCCCCGCCGCACCGTGCCGGGCTGGCGGCATCGCATCTCCCCGCCGCGCCATGCGGACGGACAGACGACCGGTTCCCACACTCCCGGAGCCCCCCCAGCTCGATCTGGGATGCAGTACCCCCCCCACACTCCCCCCACCCCACCCCGAAAACCTCTCTGTTCTGACGCGCACGCCGGTTGACAAGAAGTTTTCGGAGCTCTCCCGGCGCATCCCCCGCACCCCGGGGTACCAGGGGCAAAACAACCCCCCCGGGGGCACCGGGCAGGGCAGACACGCAGAGCCCCTTGCCCTGAGAGCCTCCTCCCGCCCCTCTTTTCTCCCCCAGCTTTTCAGTAGCCGTGAGGGATTGAAGAAACGGAGCTAGGGCTGAATCGGGAGATGCAAACCCGCCGTCCTCCCCTCCGCCAGCTCGGTGCCTCGGGACCGTCGGAGTCCTGCGGAGGGATGGAAGGGCGGTCACCTCTTGCAGGACCCCAGCCCCTCCTCCCTCGCCGCCCCCCACCTTTCAAACCGCAAAAATGTCCCGTACCTAGTCTGTAAAGCCTCCTCTCCCTCGCAGGGTCTGAGCTGTGCCCCATCCCGCCTCCAGAACAGACCCCCGACACCACCAGCAACCGCCCCAACGCGCCCTCCCACCTCGCCCCCACCCCATTTAGTTTGATTTCTACCCCGGGGGCACTCATCGCCTGTTCCCTCTCCCTCCCCCCCCCCCCCCCCCCCGCCCTTCCACATGCTGGCTGCCCACGGACCCCCGTGGGTCTGCGTGTCCAACAAGCCCCCATCAGGCGATGAGGCTCGTAATCCAGTAGCTTCTATTCGTGTAAATAAGATTTGTCACCGACGGTAAGAAACTGGGGGACACACACACACACATCCCCTCCCTCAGCTCGGGGTGGTGGTGGGGGACGTACCCCACCTCGCCCACAGCCCCGGACAAGCTTCTAACTCCGGGGGACCCCCCCTACAAGGTACTCACGGGCTCCGCGGTAGCCCGAGAGAGGCTTCTCCAGCCCAGCCCAGCTCGCCCGGAGCCGGGCGGGGAGAAGGGAAGCTGGGGGGGGAAGGAGAGAAAGGGGGGGGGGGGCGGATTGAGAGAGGGGGGGGCGACCACGGGTGCTGCCCCACACCGGGCTGCGACTTGGCTCCCCTCTCTCCTTCTCTTCGGCATTTCCCACCCATTCTGCCCCCCAGCCCCCCAAGTCAGACAGCCGCGTGAGACGAGAACACATCCCTCCTTCGGGACCACCCCCCGCCCGGTCCAGGGCTACTCGGTTTTGGGGCCAAAAGAGGTGTAAGGCTGCTCCACTCCGCGGGTGGGGTTGCTGCCGGGGCGGGCATCACCTCCCCTCCTTCTTCTGGTTATTATTATTAATATTATTATTATTTCTACCGATAATTAATGAGGAGGGAGGGAGGGCGACGGAGCCAGGCAGAGGCTGCTGCAACGCCCGCGGTTCCCGGGGAGAGACAGTACCGCAGGCCCTCGTGGTTAATTACCTAGGAGGCTTGATGAGCTGCAGCTCCCTCCCTCCTTACCGAGGCACACCTGTGTCCGAGGGGCTGGGGGTGGGCTCGCCCTGGGCCCCCTCGAAACTTTCACTGCTGCGGACGCACTAATTGTCGCCCGTTCCATCGTGTTCCGTGTGTCCCGTCCCCCCCCCCCCGCCCCCGATTCCTGGGCTGAAGCTTTCTTGGGGAATTTTTTCCCAAGGGTTCATGGAAGATGTGTTTGCCTTGGTACCCGCCAGGGACGAGGCAGCACCAAGGCGCCCGGCATCAACCCCCCCCAACCCCCGCCCTCCTCCCCAGTTTGTAATTACTACATCCACCGCGATTTGTACGCCAGAGATTGCGTCACTCTCAGCCTCCTTCCCTCCGCAGTGCAAATGACGACAAAATACCATTTGCCATAAAGCTAATTGGAGGGCAGCGCGTCAGCAAGGCTGTGGTTTCCGTAGGGTTCTGCAAGTTTCGTGTTTGTACAGAGTGAAAAATCGCGAACGCTAACGTTTGCCAACGTTTTTGGCGTGTTTATGCCTTATATATATACTATATCCCAATAAACAAATCATACAACGGGAGATTGTATTGATGACATGGAAATAAAATTAATAACTAGGAATTACACTACATTTATAAACAGATTGCACTGAAATAAAAATAAATCTGTGATACTTTAGCATAAAAAATTACTATTGTAAGCAGCCTGCATTATGTTCAGAAATTGTCTTTAGTTTCCTATCGATTTTGGTGTTACATAAAATGATTAATGTAATAAATACAACCAGCTAAGTCAGACTAAATTGATAATTACTATTGTTTAAATTATCAAAATAAAATCCATCGAATACTGTTGTTCATTCAAATGAGGACGGAAACGTTTTCCTTTCAATTTGCTTAGTTTCAAAACAGAAGCTAAAAGATGTTAGAACTGACTTCCTTTCGGAGCAGAAAGGTTGACGTTAGAACAGACGTCTGCACCTTCTGGCTGTTATCTGCCGATACCTGCAGCACCCAAAAATGGACAAGTAAGCTCCTGAATGTTTTTTGGTGGGTTTTTTTGTTTGTTTGTTTTTGTTTTTTTTCTTCTTTTTTCTTTTCCCTTACCCTGTCTATAACCACTGTTAATGATTACATGTACCCACTTTCTCGGATGGACCATCCGTTCTCTGGTGTCAGCATCTTTCCGAACGCGATCACACTCAAGTTCATTCTTCTTCTTCAGAGCAGTTATTAGATACACTGACAACGCCCGCATGCTTTTTTTTTTTTTGCCTTTTTTTTTTTTTTTTTTTTTTTTCTTAATAGGGATACATGAGAATTGTTTTCAGCTTCAAAAACCATCTAAGCTCTTTCCGGGCAGGTCAGCTCCAGTGATGTTAGGCATCAGTTGCTGCCGAGCTCTAAGAATTCAAGCGGGAAAAAGGAAAAACAAAAAAAAAAAAGTGGATTATTAAGCACGGAATCGTCACCGCATTGGTTCTAAAGCCATTGAAATCGGTGCCATTGATTTTAAAGGGGTAGAATTTGGCCCAGTTGTTCAAGTTCCAAGGTTATGTGGCTGCTCGTTTTAAAGCGTAGCTCTCAGACTCGTCTCTTGTTAAACTTACATATAAATGGCAGGTAAAGGCAAGTTATTCAGCTTTTTTTCGAAGGAATTTAAGGGGGACAGGCGGATCTGCTGAAGTTAAAATTGTTTATTCCCAAATTCATTAGGTCGTTCCAGTAGCGCAGTTGAACGGGACATAATTACCAGAAGGAAAAGCCTTGCCAAGAGGTTGCCGTACGAATAGGGATAAAAGATTTAAAATCCTGCTTAATTATTCCGGAGAAGTGAAACGCTTTAATTCTATTTCCGTTTTTCCTCTAATGACTTTCCCCTCCCCAAAACTCTCCTGGCGAATAGTACACCTGCATTTCTGAGAAAAAAAAAAAAAAAAAAAAAAAAAAGTAGGCCACTCTGAAAACCTCCTGTCGGGGCGGTGGGAGCCTGAACCGGGGTCCGTCCCTGGCACCCCCTGGGGAGAATTCGGCTGGAAACAGGACACGCTTCGTCCTCCTCTTCAGTGGAGGAGGAGGTACTCGAAAAGAACATCATAACTATAAAACGCATTATTTTTGCCGCGGCGACTTGAATAACTTAAGGCAGCCTCCGGTCCTCAAGCAAAACTTCCATCAGGCGAGGGGACCTTTTTTGAGAAAGATCTCAAAAACGAGGATGGCAAGTTTGCTGAGTTCTTTGAAAGTCGATTTATTATTATTATTATTTTTTTTTTTAGGTTTGAGCGGAGTGTTATTATAAAAATGTGCTTAAGTAATTAAAAGAGAACTTCTGAACCTGCCTTGGCTGTGCACGTTTGACTAGAACTCTGCAAAATCGGGTACGATCACGCCACAGAAAACAAACAAACAAACAAGTCCTTGAACTGCTCTTTTTCGCACAAAGATGCAATTTGGGTCTGCTTCGCACACCCCCCTGAGGGACACCCGACAGCCGGGGCTGCAGGGTCCCCACGGCGCGGGGGGGACACACTGTGTGGCCTCCGTGTTTTCTGTGTGAAGGAAGGAGAGGAGCAGGGGGGCTGAGCGGCCTCAGAAGTCGGGGGGTGGGGGGATGGGGGGGGTGGGTTTCTAGCTAAAAAGGTACCATCCGCCCGGGTGTGAGGAGCATGAAACGGTTCTTCCCTGAGCTCCCCTGTCCAATTTCAGCTGAGGTCGTTATTCTCACCGGGGGGGGACGAGGAGTTCCATGAATTTTATGAATTGCCTCAATTAGCCCCCTCTTTTTATTTATTTTTTTTTTTTTTTAGTGGGGGTGGTGGTGGTGTTTGGTGACTTTGCAGAAACGTTTAAGCAGGTCATTTTCCCAAAGCGGTGTAGAAACAATCGGAGAAATTTTCAAGAATCCACTGTTTTCTCATTTGTTGTTTTTCTTTTTTTCCTTTTTTCTTTTTTTTTTAACGTTTTTCTTTATTTTCTTTTTTCTTTTTTTTCTTTTTTTTTGTCTTTTTTTTTCGTCTATTTTTCCTTTTTTTTCCCCCCTTTTTTCGCCTCCCATTTCCCAAATGTACAATTAGACTTGCTGAACACCGGAGGAGGGAGAGAAAAAAAAAAAAAAAAAGAAAAAAAAGATAATCATCATATCTTAAGGAGTGGTTAAACCCACAGCTGTAGTGACCGTGAACCTGCGGCCGTGGGAATCAAACCACCTGGAGGTGGGAATCAACAGCGTGAAGGAACAAGCCTGCACACCCCCCTTAGGTGTTACACCCCACCGCGAGGATTTCGTGTCCCCGTATATCGGCAGGCACCCTTTAAGGTGCAATACTATATACGTACACTGCGGCTATACATTATTAAGCATAGACGCTGACGAGAGCGGAACCACAAACCTCAAAGCTGCGTTGAGGAAGCGTTCCCAGCTGAAGTTCATGCCAGCTGAGGAAGCCCCCCGCCAACTCCCTGCGTCCTGCATGGACAGTTTAACACCCTCCCCCCACCCCCCACCCCCCCCCCCCCCGCCCAATTCCATCAGCACGTTGCTTCTGTCCTCATATTCCCCAAAAATGCACCTTTCCCTCACACGTGGGTTCCCCAAAACTGGGAGGGGAAGAAGCGCAGGGTGCCGGTACACTCCTGCCAAAGCAGAGCTAAAAAAAAAAAAATTTTTTTTTTTTTTTTTGGTGTTGGTTTGGGTTGTTTTGGGCTGGTTTGGCAGGAGGCAGCGCCTACACAAGGTAATGGAGACCCCCTCGCGCCCCGCCGGGACTCCCGCGGCAGAAGGGGCATCCCCCGCGAACTTCACCGCCGTAAAACCTCCAGAGTTCAGAAAAACACCAAAACCCCCCATTTTTCTCCTCCCCCCGCCCCCAGGCTGGGTTAATACCGGTTTTTAGTTCCGAAATGAGTGTTTCTGCCCAATTTTCAAGCCTCCCTGAGCGGAGCCCAGCCCCTGTAGGCGCTTCTCCCCCTCTGGAGGGATGCATATAATAAACACGCGGTAATAATAATAACATCAATAATAGTGCGTTGCATAATACTTGTTATTGTTATTATTACTAACATCTATATTATTTAAAATAATAATCACCATTATTATTAACAGAAAGGACAAATAAACCAACCTGGGGGGCACGGACCGATGGATGGACAGACGGACGACCATAACCCCAACGCGGGATGGGGGGGACGGGACAGGGACGATGCGGGGGGGAAGAGGGATAAGGGGGGCATGCGGCGTCGCGCGGGGCGCTGCTGCCCCCTGGCGGCGCCGCGCGGAGCCGCCCCGCTCCGCACGCGCGGAGCTGCGCGGAGCCGGAGCTGCCGGAGGGTTACTGCTGCGCCCCCGGCATCCTGGGGGCTTCCCTCTCCCATCTTCCTCCTCCGCGGGGAAAAAAATGATAAAACCAAAACAATCAGAATGAGCCTAAAAAATAAGGGAAACTTTCTGCTTTTTAAGAGTTGCCCGAAACTTCGGAAAAGCACCGGGAAATGTGGCGAGGCGGCCCGGGCTGCGCGCACCCTATTGCGGGTGCGGGACGGGAGGGGTCCCGCTGGAGCAGCGAAAAATAGGGGGAAAGGGCGGAAATTTGGAAACGGCGAGGGAGGGGGACGAGAGGGGACGAGGAACTGGGGCCAGGAATTTTAGAGAAACGGGGCGGAATGAGGTCGAGGAGAGGGGCGGCAACAAGCGCGGGTGCGGAGGCAGGGACGCGGCCGAAAAAGACGTGAAATGAATGTGAAAAATCACCGGGAACGGGAAAAAAAACCCAGTTCTGTCGGTTCTTTTAAATCCCTTTTAATTATTATTTTTTTTTTTAATATTTTTATTTTATCCTCTGTTGGGCGCAAACAGCGGTTCCGTCAGCCGGGGCAAGTGCTCTCCGGTCTCCTCCCCCCCCATCCCACCCCGAGCATCCCCGCGGGAGTTGCGCTGCTCTCCGCGGGGATGCAGCGGCAGCGCACAATTAGTTGAAAACTTCGTGGAAACAAACAAACGGACAAAAAAGTGGGTTTGGGGCATGGAGTGGAGCTCTCAGCACCGTGTGGTGACATTCAAAACCCGCGGGACCCGGGAGGAGAGTTAACCCCCTGAACTGGGCGGCTCTGTGAAGTTAATTAATAAAACCCCAAAACCTGCAATAAAATTGCAGGCTTTTTTTTTCTAACCATAATTTATAAGTGCCCCCTCCCCCTGCCCCGGGTTCTTCCCCCATTGCAGGCAGGGCAGACCTAGGTTTGGGAAAACAATACCAGGGGTGGAAAAATTGCTACTCGACCACCCCCAGGCCCAATCCTGCCGACAGAAAGAGGTGAGACTTTGTAGATTGAGGTTTCTGTAAGCGAGAGCTGTCTCGATGTAACCGATCCTTCAGGGAGCACGACCTCAGGAGTGAGTTCCCCCCAGCCAACTCTTTTGCCCCCCGTCACCTACTTCCCCCCTCCGCCGGAAAGCACGAGGAAAACTAATCCTCCAGGGGAAATCCATGTTTATTAATGGAGATTAGCTGTACTGAGCGTACAAGGCCCCTCTCAGTGACAGAGGTTCGCTGCTACTGAGAGTAAAATGCCAAGTTTGGGACATAAGCAGAAAACAGCTATTTTAGATGCCAGCCGACCCTTTCAAAGCTGTTTTCATTGTGGCCGTGATGAAGAATTGGGGTCTTGTTTCTGCTGCCAGACCCTGCTTCCCAGACAGCCCTTCTCCTGCTCTTCTTGTGATTACTCATCCTGAAAGATGGGAAAAAAAATTAGTTTTTATTCCTAAAGTATAGGGGGCTTTTTGTTTATTTTGTCTGAATTTTCAGTCAAACTTATAAGCATAAAACCAACTTTATCTGGCATTCAGCAACTGACATTCAAAAGTCAAGTACAATGAAAATAAAGCTCTGAATACTTGAAACCCAAATCATCTTTAATTTGCCTAAGGATTGTTATAATCAAGATTATTTTCCAGGCTAAACTTTTCTTCATCCATGGATATAGATACAATATGGTTAGTTAGATGTTCAGCTGCTTCTCCTGAACTGTATCAAAGATGCCCATTGTATAGATTTGGCAAATAGAAATCAGACAATTAATAAAACAAAGTTAAAAGTCCATTCTCTGTTAAATAATTTTGAAAGAGTAAGGATGGAAGTAACAGGTTGTATTTTTTTCTGCTGTGTCCAGAGCAGTGGAGGTAAATGTTACGTGCTAGATGCCGAAAACCTATATTAAGGCTTGAAGGCACCTTCCCCCCCTCCATTCTTAGATATAGTTTTGAGGATTCTCAGATTTTCTATATATTTAAAATTAAAACTGTGAGGCTGCAATACAGACATTCACTTTCTTGGCCTGAATAGCTACAACACATGAAACCAACATTGATGTTGTTTTTGTTATGTATTAAATTACTGATCAAATAAATGGGTATGTTACAGAGGTACAAACATGAAACATCAAAGTTAAGTTTACGTTTCCTTTTCTTGCCATTAATTTCATTACACTTTTATATTTCAGAGTATTTCCCTTTTAGAAATAGTTGAGCAATACTGAGATTATGTATTTTTTTATTTTAGGATTAAAATGTAGAGCCAGAATGTATTCAGCTTTGCTGTCCGCACAGCTATCATGCTATGGCTCTTTCTTACAGCGTATTGGCACCCTGAGAGCTTCGCTTTCTGGTCTCATAAGATCACTGCTTCTCTTAATGCAGTAAGGCCTCTTGGCTCGGGGCATAAGCAATTACGAGACTTCCACTAAATTTCCCAAAAGCAAGAGGCGATCTCCAGTCCTTCAAGCACAACCCACAACATTCACGAGAGATGAGAAGCACGGACCAGACCGCAAACGAAATGACCTCAAAAGCTAATACATGCACTTTGCAAACATTTACGAGATTTAGAAATTTATTAAGCACACATTTCAAAATTCAGGTCACGTATTTTGTGATTTTACAAAGCGGACAAAAGCAGCAGTTTATCTCTGAGGCTGATGCCCAACGGGAAACTGAGAGTCTGCCCAACAGACTGACCCATAACACCTTATTTCAGCTGTGAAGAGGTGAATACTTCTGTTGACAGAATTAGCTTCAGTGGAAGAAGGAAGTATTTTAAACCAAATTACAATTACATTGTTTTTTCTACTCCCTGATGCTTGTTAACAGTTCACAGTTACAAATATTTGCTAGGCCAGAAACTAGCAATTAGTCGCTCTCTGGAGTGAGTATCAGCTGAGGATTCCTGTAAATATTACTATTTTTGCTGCACCGGATAAAATAATATTTATCAAATTTCCAGAAGAGATTAACTGAAACAAGCGCCTGCCCTCAGAAGATACAGATTTATTCTATTTAAAACTTTTTTAGCAACAAACTGATAATCCTTTCAATTTCCTGTAAGTGGTCACTTACCTCCTTCACTGGCCCTGAAAAAACTCAGCCTTTAAAACTGGTGGAAAATAGTGCAATTAACTAAACAACAGCAAATAAAACAGACAACTCTGTTTGCAGTTTTTGCTTACAAAGGGAAAAGAGTCAGACAGTCAAATAAGAATTATGCTATTATTAGCATTTTTTCCTAGGAAGAAATTAATGTAGTATGGCAATAGGCAGCAGTACTGGAAGACAGTGCAAACAGGTTATTTTGTGTTTTATTTAGTAAAAGAAAGAAAAAGACCATGTTTACAGACAGACATCTCCTGCTACACGCATTGTCTTCACAGATTGACCTTGATATTTTAAAATGAATTTATCGTGAAAAACAGAGATTTTGTGGCATCTCCAATGAATCTTTAATTTCTGCATTGGATGGTTTTGTTCTTGGCAAAGGGGCAGTGGCTTTCCCTCACTCGTGAAATTGAGTGTTGTTACACGGTACGACTGTGTGTGAGTTGGGGGGACTCAACAGCAAGGTCTGATGGACCCAGTCCGTCCTTGGCATTGGCAGGAGATTCTAGCAGTGGTGGCAACCACCAGCAGGTCTGGCAAAGAAGCAGGGTGAGTGAAAAGCAACAAAAATAAATGGTCCAACTGAGCATTTATCACATACTTTTCTCTAATACCTAGCAATTACTCATCGGTTTGTGAGATCTCGCAACGTGAGATCTTGGTTTGGTTGCAAACCCTCTACACCAAGCTGCCAAAAGAAGGACACAGCAGGTGTCTACCCTCGTTTCTTTTCAACGTCCTTTTGCGTTTTCTGTTCTTCTCAGATGGCACTGAGGGTTGGGTTTTCAGACTAAGGCTAACTGTTGACCTTCCCCTATGAAGCCTTCCTTCTCTCAGCATATTGCGCTTGCGACAATGGCAGCTTTTCACCACTTCCCACCATATTGTAGCCATTCAACGGCAACCACAACAACTCAACCCCTGCTGAATTGTCCAAACATTGATTCTCACATTTGCTACTGCTTGGTTATTATAACATGTTCGTTTAGCATCCGGCATGGGATTTCTTTGCTGTTGCCCACAGCTTGTCGGGAAGGCAGAGGTGTCCCAAGTAAACCACAAGCATCTGTGCTTTGACCACTCTTCTGCCCTCTTACATGAAGTATTGCGTTTCTTCAGTGAACTGCTCACAGACTCCCTCCCTGCCTTCACCCGACCCAACCAATTAAGTCTATATTTGTCTTGCCCACTCTGCTGAGTCTACCTTCAGTCACTGACAGGTTTCTCCATAAGAATTCTGTGACCTCTATTACATGTGCCCTGATCTGCCTCTGCTGTAAACACGATGTCCTGCCTTCTTTCTAAATCCCATCTCTCAGGTCAATGCACCTTCTGGCTTCTTCTCACTCACATAGCCTTGCCTTTATTTAATATTTCTTTCCAACTACACCCAACATGATGAGCTCTTACTGCTAAGACATTAGGACCATCTTTAACAGCATAAAGTGCACAATATCCTTAATTCACACTATCAGTAAACTTGTTTTTTCCCCCAGCAAATTAAATGGAAACCCACCGCTCTGCGATAGTTGCACACGCAATAAAAATGGCAATTTTCTTCAGTGATATGTCAGGAACATGATGATTGCATGGATTAGAGTAATAGAAACAGCACCGAGTCATGTTTTGTTTTCTTGCTGTCATTTAAGTAATAAGTATTTAAGTATTTAAGTTTTTAAGTTAAATACTTAAGTATTTAAGTAATAAGTTTAGTTCACTCTATGAAATGAATAATAAGATCTTAGCTTTTGGTCATGAAAGCAAAGATGGACTGAGAAGATAAACCTCACTTCATATGATATCACTCTCCATAACCTTGCTCCTTTGTAAAAAAGAGGCATCTGTACTGTTAGAATTGCCACTCTGCAGTAAGGCCACTGAAGGCTCTCTCTGGTAATTTGCCTTTTTGAAGAACATGTCAACTTCAATACGGCTGTTGGGCACTAAAAACTAATTTCTGTGCCTTGAAATCCACTGCCAGCATTGTTTTCTCAAGGAAAACGTGCTACAGAAGGTAAATTGGGGTTATGCACCCGTGCATTTTTCAGCACAAGGGGAAATGCATGGTTTCCTAATGCATCCTTGAGCTGATGGAAAATAGAGGCACCACCATGACTGCCACCTTCCAAGTGTCAGGCAACGCAAAGAGCCATCTGCCTGTCCTGTCACCACAAGCTTTCTTAACATGATGTTCCAGTTCTTCGTCTTCTCAGAGATTTATTGATGAATGGTGCAGTTTCACCACTCAGGAATTGCAGCGCTCACAGGTACAAAGTCTCTCAGTTTGTTTGCTAAACGACAAATCCAGACCACAACTTGCAGGAGGGAGTCAAAATGCAGGCAAAGTTAGTGGATGACATATCTAAAGAGTTTTTTATTTATTTATTTATTTTTATAAAAGCTTTCATTCCTCACACTCATTTCTTCAAAATCCAAACTTTTGTGACTGGTAAAATCAGCTCTAGAGATTTATACTTCAGCCAACACATCGTCTATTATCCACCTTTGTTTTATCATCGATTTCTGCAGACTGAAGACAATCTTTTCTGACGGTAGTATTGTGCAAGTGCTCTTAGGGGGAAAAAAAAAAAAAAGTAATTTGCTCCTTCTTTTCCACTGTATGTTGCTTGTTTTCCAGCCTTGCACAAAGTCTGAACTGTTGACACATTTCATTAGTTATTTATTGAACGACACATTCAGGCAATTTTGAATAGTTTTGCTTGTGTGCTATGCTTTTGGGACCATATTTATTGTCTACCGTGTCAACAAAGACACACCAAAAAATCTCACTCATGATACATTTTGAAATGAGTAATTTTCTAGGACAGCATCCTGCTCTCTGTGACCAAAAAATTGATGCTTCACTGTGAAAACTATCTGATTTTATACAGAGACTTTCAGGTCTTTTCAGTCTCAGAACAAGGATGACACTGACTGCAAATAGCAGAAGAGTGGCTGTTGCAAAACTTAGTGCTCTTCCTGCAATATCTTTTTTCTTTAAAGTGTTTCAGGTGTGTGATTGAAGCTACTCAGAACTATTTTTCAGCAAGATCTTGAGTTGCTGTGGATGACAGTTATGTTTTCATTTCTCAAAATGTGTACATTACTGCCAGTAACAACCCTTTCTTGAACTAAACAAAGTACTGAGAACATTTCTGATTTACTCATGATAAAGTTTCTATCTTTTTCTAAATTTTTTTAGAACCTTGTGTTACTCAGGACAAATTAAATAACGAATTTATCATCAATCTGAGACACTATAATGAAGAAAATGATAAGTGATTACTCAAGAAGAAACTGAAGGATGGCAGTGCAACTGGTGCCAATTCACAGTTTTATGGAGAATGGTTTTAATCAAAGAAACATAACTTCAGTTTTTATGAGATAACCAGGCTGACTGATAAGAGTGACTGCATAGTTCTGCACAATGTAGTTCGACTTAGCAGTAAATTATAGTCTGCCTGATAACTATCAGGCTATCAATGAAGCACGCGTCATTATGATTCGGAAGTGGTCAACCAGTAGACCTGAAAAAATTGGTATTGGTGGAAACACTGTCAGATAAGTGTCTTTACAAGATTCCCACTGATCGATTGATGACTCTGCTCTTTCCAATAGTTCATTACCTCTGTGATACTAAATACAAAATCACAACTGGCAGTGTTTGCTTTGGACAAGAAAGAAATAATGTTAGTTATAGGGGAGCCATAGGGCGTATTCTGGGTTTGTAGCTAATTTGTGTCAGGTAAAGCATTTTCTAGTTCATGCAAGTCAAACGCAGAGTCAGGCATCATGGGACAACAATTGGAACCACCTGCAGAGTGGTGGTTCTTTTGAAAAGCAGTAACCCTGTAGAGGTTCAGAATCTACAGGAAACTCAACAGTAATTCTCATCTGGAGACTGCTGGAAAAAGACTAATCTGTTCTCAAAGGGTGATAAGGAATTAGTGTGTTACAGAAAGATCTTTTCACATTATTGTACAATTTGGGAACAGTGTGTCACAACCAGGACACTGTCTCATGTTCACACGTTCTCAGGTCCACATTTTAAGATGGAAGATGAAAAATTGGAAATCACTCCCAAAAACTATTTGAATGCTAGGGAAAACAAAAGCCTAAGTCAGGCACATAAATGTATATCTGCCTAACAAGAAACAAAACCAAACAAACTTGCTTATATGACATAAGTAGCTTTACAGGAAGAAACATACTGAAGGGGTCTTCCTTGGAGGAAGAAAAAAATGCAGATGAAAAGCTGTATTTCCCAAGAGCAGGCACGTATCTTTTACAGACAGAGGACACTGGCAGTACAAGGGAAGAGAAGAGCTCTCTAAGCCTTGCTATCCTGCCTCAGAGGTGTATTTTAGCATGTTAGTTCAGCTCAGTGTAGAGTGTCGTGTGAAAATCTACAACCCACAGGACACTAGAACTCAGCTGAGATGATCTCAGGTTCCCCTTGTTTTCTAACCTGAGGGGATCGCTTAAACCACCTAACTTTAAACCCTTAATTTAGGAGGCTCTTCCCTGTAGGTACTCAATAGTCACTGGAGGGAGACAGAGTCCTCCGTGAGAGCATTTAGGGACTGTTTTCAGGAGAAGCCTATTTTTTCCACGACTGCACACGGTGTCCAGAAAGAGAAGAATTTCCTGATGCTGGTGGTAAGTCAGGGGTACTGTGGTGCTGATGTACATACATTGTCCCTCCATCTCGTGCTCCTCGGCAGCTGGAAAGCATAGAATCATGGAATCATAAAATGATTTGGTTAGAAGGGACCTTAAATACCATCCCTGCCCTGGGCAGGGACACCTCCCACCAGACCAGGTTGCTCAAAGCCCCATCCAGCCTGGCCTTGAACCCCTCCAGGGATGGGGCAGCCACAGCTGGGCAACCTGGGCCAGTGTCTCACCACCCTTATAGTAAAGAATTTCTTCCTGAGATCTAAAGATTCTCTAAGTATCTGAGATCTAAATCTCCCTTCTTTCAGTTTAAAACCATTACCGCTCGTCCTGTCACTCCACTCCCTGATAAAGAGTCTCAGGCAGGAAGGGAACAGGACACCCCAAAAGTGTTGTCTGAAGTGTCCCAGGAAGCAGAGTGGTCTCCAAGAGGAGGTGGTATTTCAGGTGCAGTATCTGTGCAGAAGCAAACGAAGACAGCATAACTGAAGGGCCAAGCTCTGCTCCGGAGCAGCCACAGATGTCAACATGAACAGCATGCCGGGTTATTTGGATGCACAACATAAAAATCTGGGACAGGAGTGTCAGACAGCCAGCTTGTGAGGCTCAGTTTCATCTGCCTCTGTTGTTTGGGAGGGAGAAGGTGGCATTCTGCTGCAGGCAATGGGAGCCAAAGTGGGGGGACAAAGGCTGGCAGCACGGCAAGAACCCAGCTTTTCTTCATGCAAAACCAAGATGTGAAATTATGTTCCCGTAAAAGCAAAAATTCCAGCTGCCAAACCACGCACTCATCTATCCAGTAAGGAAAATCAAAACATGAGTACACTCATGGAGAAAAATTCCTGTGCTTGTAGAGTAGAGGCAGCCCATAAAGACTCATGCCTCTCCCTCTCCCAGCATCCTTTATTTGGTGCAACTGCAAAATAAAGGTCTCCAGGAGCTGCCCCACTCCTCTTTGCTGAGTTGTTTATTTTGCAAACACAGTGTCCAAACTGTGGTCCCGCAGTTTGGGACTGAACCAACCTGATGACCACCCTAGTGCCAACGACATGACCCAGTGGAAGTGTTGTCCATGGCTACTACAGGGCTGGTCAGTGAGTAAGAGACCCGGTAACATCAGATCCCATCCTGCTCTACCCCAGACCCACAGCTCAGGTCCAGGTTCGACAGCGGTCCAAGAGGTGGTAATGAAAATGCTAAAAGAAGGTGACAGTGGAAATAAACCACTCCTTTGTAATTCCACAACTGTCTCCCTCAAAATCTCTCCTCTCTCTCTATATATATAGGGAAGAGTGTGGCTAGTAGGTCGAGGGAGGTGATTCTCCCCCTCTACTCTGCACTGGTGAGGCCACAACTGGAATACTGCATCCAGTTCTGGGCTCCCCAATTCAAGAGGGATAGGGAACCGCTGGAAAGAGTCAAGCGAAGGGCAACGAGGATGATTCAAGGATTGGAGCATCTCCCTTATGAAGAAAGGCTGAGAGAGCTGGGACTCTTTAGTCTGGAGAAGAGAAGGCTGAGGGGAGACCTTATCAATGCTTATAAGTATCTGAAGGGTGGGTTGAAGGAGGAGGGAGCCAGACTCTTTTCAGTGGTTGCCAGTGAGAGGACGAGGGGCAATGGGCACAAGCTGGAACATAGGAGGTTCCACTCAAATATGAGAAGAAACTTCTTTATGGTGAGGGTGCCAGAGCCCTGGAACAGGCTGCCCAGGGAGGGTGTGGAGTCCCCTTCTCTGGAGATTTTCAAGACCCGCCTGGATGCAGTCCTGAGTAACATGCTCTGACATGCTCTGGGCAATCCTGCTTCGGCAGGGGAGTTGGACTAGATGATCTTTATGGTCCCTTCCAACTCTAAAAATAATTCAGTGAAATTCAGTGAAATATACACCGCCGCTTTCTAAAATTGGACATATTTGAAGAGGAGAGTCTTGTCATCTTCATTTAGATCTTCTTCACTCTCTTTTCTTCACCTTTATCAATGCCTTCCAAGTGACTCAGGCTTCCCAACTTTTATTTATTTTTTACTGTCACCTCTGTCTTCTTTTCCTCTTGTACAGGAACTTGTCAAATCTCTTCATCTCTCCCTGCACATCAGAGCACAGCCCAAAAATGACATTACAGCATCTGTGATTCAGACTGGTGCTGCACTGTGGACCCAGCTTTGCCCTGAGGAAATGCACACAGCCATATGCTCTTGTGTTTTACTTGCAGAGATGGCAATTCAGATCATTAGCTGATAGTTTTATTTCGTGACATAAAATAATACAAGCAGGTGAATGGCTGCAGAGATTTTCCCTGTGGCCAGATTTTTTTTTTTTTTTTTTGATAGGGATTGTCTGGTATGTTGTCTTAAAGCCGTGCCTTCACTAACACTATATATAGTAGCAAAGGAACAGACAGACACTGCTCATAAACTTTATCTGCTACTGATTTTACACCAAAGGCAGGGCTTTTGTATTAAGATCATAAAGTCTTCTAAACATTTGTATTTAAGTTCCATTATTGTGTATCATGAATGAAAAAATTTAGCATAGCTATATACTTAATTTGTCTTACTCAAGATTTGTAAGTTAAGGAAAATATTTGCCACATATTGCTTAATTGCAAGCCCAGATATAGTTTGGAGTGATCTTCAAAGTTGTTTCAATTATGCCATGGGCTTCTCTGAAGAGCAAAGGTAATGTCAACTAGCAAAAAATTAGTGTTTCCTTCTCTACATTCAGAGATTTAAGGTCAGAAAGAACTATATGTATCAGGCAGTCAGATGTCTCTATTTCCAAGCTGTAGAAGTTTGTGCTATGTCATTTTTACCAAAAACTTGCCAACTGCGAGCAGCAAAGCAGTGACCTTACCAGTTTCTGAAGCTGCTCTGCCTGATGGGAGCTGCCGTCCTGTGTCTGAGGGCAGAGATGGGCCCGTAGGGACAATTAAGAAGCTGGGGTTTCACCTGCGGATCTATCAAAACAAAGAGTCATTAACACAACCACAGGCAGGGAGAGGAGCGTGGGATTCCTTCCAGCAAGGCTAAACTTGGGGGTGTAGATGGGACAAGGAGCGGGGCAGCGTCACAGCACCTCTCCTCATCTCCCCCGCTTGGACAAGTGCCTGATCCCAAAGAAGAAAAGGATCTCCTGCCACTCCCCCGGGAGCTGGGGACGGGAGAGCTAAGGAGGGACGCAGAGTTAAGCTCCCACCAGGGGCAAGAAGCTTGAAAATCGTTCTTAAACTGCTTTGCCGTTTTTCCTTGGTGACGCTCTTGCAGGGGTTAGCAGATGAAGGGGCAGATCCCACTTTTATGGCAGGGTTTTAGGCTGATGGGGTCTGCGCAGCGAAACCAGCAGATGCCCGCGGGAGGTGCCTGGGCTCTGCTATGCAGACCCTGTTTTATCTGCCTGCAGAAATGGTCAGGTGGCACCCAAGAACCCTGCTGAGCCATAGGGAAGTGCTTTTGGGCAGAGGGAGTCCTGCTCCAAAGCCCAGCCCGCTGAAGGCAATCGGAGCCCTTCCAACACCTTCGCTGAGCTTCAGCTTGAAACATGCATTGTGGACCTGTCTGGCCCCTTCAAGCGAACGGGTTATGTAGTTGTGCAGGGGTGTCTTGAAAAAACCCTTTGATCAGACTTGTATTTCATATTTCTTTATCCACAAAGCTGGATTGATAGTGACACCAAGCTACCAAGACTCTCTGCCCCTTTGTGGAGATGGAAGAAACCAATTCCACCAGCAGAGAGGTTTCTTCACCCCAGCACGTAAGCCAAGGGGAGCCCGACATCCTCCCTCGCCATGAATGCAGCGCGTACGTATACATTCCTCTTCTGCTTCACTTGGGGATCTGCACTGGAAAAGGTCCTGAAGGGATCAGGAGTCTTTCTGAGACAGGAGAAAACCGAGGCACAGATAGAATACCTTGCCTGGGAGGAACCGTGGAATATTTATTCATTTAAATTTAAATGGTAATTAAGGTGAAAAAAAATTGCCTAGACAAGTCTCTAGGCACCGAACACATAGTTAATAATAATATAAAGTCCTAGCAGCAAAAAAATAATTATTTGAAACAGCATCTTAGCCAGCCAGTTACAAAAGCTTTGCTGCAGTCCTACAGCACTCCAGGAAGAATATTCCCATTGCTCTCCGAAAAAGCCTTACTGAACAGATGTCTTTTGCAGCATGCCCAGAAGAGCCACAGCCCTATATCATACACATTACACAACAGAGAGGGGGTTAAGATTATCTGTGCAACTTTAGCTTCAACATAGCACCCCCGTGCCCTGGCTTGGCACGCTTTTGCAGACTCAAAAGTCTTTTAATGCAGGCTTTTAAAAGTATTTTGGTCTTGTTGTCTGTCTATTCTCTAGCTCCATTATTAAAATTAAAATTTTAATCTTCTAGCATTCATAAAAAACTACTTTGGAAGTTAAGGGAGAGAGGGTATCAGAAATGAGTGGCAAAAGCCCAATTTTTTTTCCTTTAAAAGCAATGCAAAGCTCTTTTGAGCCTAAGCTTGGAGATAGGAAGAGTTTCTTTTTTGTTGTTTCTTTTTTTTTTTTTTTTTTAGTAAAAAGGCAAAAGTCAAGAGTTTGGTAGACAGTTTTTTCTCTTCTATACCACACAGACAAGTAGATGGTGCAAAACCGAGATCTGAAGCGTTTTGTAAACTGTTGTATGGACACTAACACTATGGAGACACCCCCCCCCAGTGACAGAGAGGTCAGAGAGATCCAGCACAGCAAGGAGACCTGGGCAGCATGTCCCTGTGTAAAGTATCACCTGTATCAGTATCCCCTGACAGAGGGGATCTACACGGGATCTGGATCATCTTTGAAAAATCTCTACTTGACCCGTTCTTGGTCTTTTCTAAACCCCCAGAGGTGTCTGTTGGTGCTCACCCCATCGCCAGGGTGATGGTTCCCGACCCTCCACCTCGGTGCCCAGCTCCGATTCCTACCCACGTGAATCCGATTCCACCCAGGCTGAGCCATGTACTTTAATACCACGACCACTTCAGATACAAGCTGCGCTCCAGGAGTGCTGTGTGATGATCGCTATGTGTGCCTCCATCACCCAAGTACCCTGCAGAGTGGGGCAAGTTGCTTTCTTCCGCTCTGGGCAATGTGCTTTTGGACAAGATGAGATTTTTCTGCATATTGTAGCCAGAGAGGACAGTTTTACACTGTAAATTAAATCCAGTCCTGTTTAGCCTGCACTCTGACCTTATAGCAGCCTTCCGGTACCTAAAGGGGGCTACTGGAGAGATGGGGAGGGATTCTTTACCAGGGAGTGGAGAGATAGGATGAAGGGTAATGGTTTTAAACCGAGAGAGGGGGGATTTAGGTGAGATACTAGGAAGAAATTCTTTGCTGTGAGGGTGGTGAGAGCCTGGCCCAGGTTGCCCAGAGAAGCTGTGGCTGCCCCATCCCTGGAGGGGTTCAAGGCCAGGCTGGATGGGGCTTTGAGCAACCTGGTCTGGTGGGAGGTGTCCCTGCCCAGGGCAGGGGGGTTGGAACCTGATGATCTTTAAGGTCCCTTCCAACCCGAACCATTCTATGATTCCATGATTCTGTAAAAGGGCATTAATCTCAGAGAAATAAAGCAGAGTCAAGGTGCTGCTGTACAAAGGCTGTGTGGCCTCAGTACCTCGTACCTCTCTCTGGTCGACTATTTGCACCTACTCAACCTGGTGAGCAAACCATAGGAGTGGGACCACCTGCTGGTGGGGAGCATGATTGCACCAGTTCTCCAAAAATCAGAGGAAATTCAGGGAGGCAGCAGTGAAGTATGAGATTCCTTTAAAGTAACTGGATCTAGTCCAATAAGTGAAACTGGGTTTTTTGGGTAAGGAACCGGGGTAACTGCCTGGGGTCACTGGCTGCCAAAGAGCAAGATGAGAGGAAACCACCAAACACCTGGGAGATGGAAAGGAAGAGTCTTCCTGAATCATAGAATCATAGAATCATAGAATTGTCTAGGTTGGAAGGGACCTTTCAGATCATCTAGTCCAACCATCAACCTAACTCTGATAAAAAACCATCACCAAACCATGTCTCTGTAATTCTCTGCATCTCCAAAAAATAGGGCGGAAAACCTACGTAGGAGAGCCTGGTGCTTCTCTCTACCAGCAAAATTAGCTTCCTTATAATTTAGTAGGCTGGAGAAATTTGCTGCCACTCAGAAGACGGGAAGAGAAAAGGTCTGGCTAATGTTATCTCTTTGGCAGCTATTCATAGATCGTTTGAAGGAGGCTGATGTTAGCGTTAGCGGGAAAACTATCCAAGCTCAGCCATGTGGCCTGACCCCAGCTGGCAGCGTAACTACAGAAGTTTCTCAGAAACAGCAGTCGGTCTGTTTGGCTTTGTCAGGGGGAATCAGTGTGAGGGGGCAGCTCACACTCTCACAGCTATAAGAACTTTCATGATAAGAGACTATATTGGATAAAAAAGATCGAGAGGGTTATACTGTCTACGGAAAAATTAGCCCCAGTTTAAGGAAGTTTTCCTGCCTTTTATATAGTGTTATCTTTCCATGCTTGGCAAACAGGCCAAATAATTACAAGGCAAACCAGTTCTCCACAGAATAAAGAAATTATCGTGTTCTTTCTTCCGGCTTCTGAGTAGGGAAAAGAAATTTTTCAGTTAGTAGGGAACAAGAAGGGCATTTTACAGCTTAACACAGAACAAACCTCTTGGTACAGCCTAATTGATGCTTGTTTGTGCAGCCACAGTGGCCCAGAAGCAGACTCGTGATATCCTCAAACAAGTGAGGATAACCGAAGCCTGGAGGTGACGCTGTCTGACTTTCCTTCTGTGAGCATCCTCACTGGTGTTGTCTCTCAAGCAAGGTTTTTTAATTTTTGCAATTAAAAGGGTGATTGCTAAACACAAGAAAACTTTAAGTAAGGGAATACTAGTTCTGGGGGAGGTGATAGTAAATAAGAGTAGGGAAATTAACTCTCTTCTCTCCCTGTTCCCTCATTACTGGTCTTGTGCTCCCCTCCAGCAGCCTTTGATGGCCTCTTGCACTGTACGCTGTTCAGACAATTCTCCTCAGCATCCGAGGAAATGTTCCTTCCCTCTTTCTTTTTGGTCTTTTCTTGGGGAGGAGATTTCTCCCCATGATCAGTAGCCCACTCCTGCTGGGGGGCTCAGCCTGCGATTTTACATCATTCCAGAAACTCCCTGCTCACTTTCTCCCAGGGAAGGCTCCGTCTCCCTGTTTTTCCAGAGGATTTTGCCTACCTAAAATATATTACGAGCAAACTCGTTGGCTTCCCAGACACAACCTTTCAAATAAAACACAGTGTGCATGCAGTAAACTGTAAATAGATAAAACACCCCCTTCACCAGGTCTATCACCTGTGGGATATACGATCCAGCAGCAGAAAAAAGAGCCCAGCCAAATGAATCATCTTATTCAAGAAAATGACTTCATTATATAAAAAACCGTGCAAAACCTCAGAATTATAAGCCGTTGATTATAGTTTCCGCGTTTCTTCCTTCAAGACCCTCATTCAGCCTGTGATTTTCAATTAGGGACTTCTTACACAGGGTGTAAGTAAAATCAGACACATCGTTAGCCCTGAGGAGGTGAACACCCCCCTTGTTATCCTGGCTCGAAGAGGGACCCTTGATCTGATCCAAGGAGGAGAGACTACATGGGCCTGATCGGTCCTCTCCAGCATGAACGAGTGGGTGGGAGAGGGATGGAGGGATTTAGTGATTCTAATTATTACTAATCACTCAGGAATGGACAAGCCAAAGGGTGGTGACCCCGAAGTAAAAAAGTGTGATCCAAGTGATGCTGAGCAGCTACATAGAGGAGCAACGAAACTCTTTCTCAGGCAAAGATGTCCTCAAACTAGGGTTTTCACAAACCATTTCTTCACGGTGAAGTCTTCTTGCATGTGTAGACACACATTTAAACAGCAGCGTGTAAACTGATCACTAATTCTCAGCTTGAATGTTCTGATTAAAATGATTTCTCTCCCTAGAAACATAAGATTAACTATCTTTGTAATATGATAGCATTCTGCCCTAAAGTCTCCTAAATTATACAAAAATATCGGCACAAAAATTGAACAGGAAAAACATGGCACCTTATATACATTGCATATTAAAAAAAAATAAAAAAATCTTGACAAGTCAGGAGAATTTTGGAATATCACTTTACATAAGGAAATCTTCTGAAAAATAAGTCCACACAGATATGCTATTGCATTAAATCATCTCTCTTTTCTGTCCCCCATCTCAAAATGTGTCAGAGGGAGATAAGCAACCCCCGAGGTCCAGCATAAAAGAAATGTGCTTCAGAGTCTTCCTTCCAGCCAGAGCACATCTAAGGCAGCGCAGCAGAAGGGGGCTGAGGGAAGAAAAGAGATTTTTCTCCTTTTCCTGTTATCCGTCAGCAAGGGGAGAGAGGGACAGCTGAACGTTTGTTACGGCATTGTCTTTACTGACTATGGAAGTTGCTGGGGCACCTATTTTTTTCTGTGGTTTTCCTGTGACTGCCTTTCCCTGGCACAATAAATAGTTCAGCTGGCGCTGCGTTTCAAAGCTGCAGTTCGCCCGACCGTTTCCTAAGGCAGGAAGAGTTTTGCTTTCTCTGAGCCATATTGATGCGATGATGGGGTTTTGTGTGTGTCCTCATACTACCCTGAAAGCATCTTAGAATAATAAGAACTAAAGAGAGGAAATGCTAGATATTTAACTCATCAACCTAGGAATTTAATCGCAGCGTGTAGCTAGCATTTAACAGATGAGAGGCTCAGAAAGGCCAGCAGAGGAAAGAAATTTCAACGAAAAGCTCAGGAGGTGATTGACAGGTCTCTGTTGAGTGTTGGAAGAAGAAAAGGCTCCCAGGTTGTAACAAACCGTCATATACCTCATGCATATCCACATTTCATCCTGCAGAAATAGAGCGAATCAGCCCCAAACACAGCCTCCTATCTTTTTAGGAGGCGGAATGTGCCCTTCCTCTGCTAAATTCAAAAGCTGAGACAACAGCAGCCCAATGCCTCAGGAATTCTTGGCCGTATCACGCTTCTGTGTGCGCTGATCAGCCACCTTCGTTCTTCTGAAAACCTGGTCTAAAGCCATGCTGCTCTTACTCTTTTCAAGGCCTCTTACCTCTAAAAGGGCATTAGAAGTCATTGCAGTTGTAACTCCCATTGCTTGCTCTGCAGGTTGATTCCAGTTCTGCAAACTCCCCCAAAATTGCTGCTTGCCCTTGCGAGTGACACCGACACAGCCGTATGAAAAGCTGGATCGGGATCAGCTTGGCAGCTATTTCAATGTAACTTCTATTTTTTAACCATTCATAGAATAGAATCATAGAATCATCCAGGTTGGAAGAGACCCCTGGGATCATCGAGTCCAACCATCTACCCTACACTACAAAGTTCTCCCCTATGCCATATCCCCCAACACCACATCTAAACGGCTCTTAAACACATCCAGGGATGGTGACTCAACCACCTCCCTGGGCAGCCTGTTCCAATGCCCGACCACTCTTTCTGTGAAAAATTCTTTCCTAATGTTCAGTCTAAACCTACCCTGCTGGAGCTTGAAGCCATTCCCTCTTGTTCTGTCATTAGTTACCTGTGCGAAGAGACCAGCACCAACCTCTCTACAGTGTCCTTTCAAGTAGTTGTAGAGAGTGATGAGGTCTCCCCTCAGCCTCCTCTTCCTCATACTAAACAGTTCCAGCTCATACTAAACAGTCCCAGCCATTCAAATATGGAACGGCTGAGATTTCAAACAGATTTGAAAAAGATGGCACTGAAAGGATGTTTGCAGACTGTTTACTCTTCTTACATGCTTTTCCATTAGTCCAACTGTCTTCCGCTATCTATCTCCTATCTGGGGACAAAGCTGGTTTTTCTGCAAGAATCAAACGACTCGCTACACTGAATTGTTCGGCTAATATTCAAAGGGTATAAACAAAGGAGGAGTCATTGCAGGAGGCTGTGTTTGACAAGGGCTCAGCTTCTGCCTCTACTTGTTAAGGTAACACGAGGTAGATTTTGCAAAAATGATTATTACATTTACGCTGCATCTGTCATGAGCATTTCTCATGAGCTGCTAAATTACACTCACTAAATGGTTTCACGGTCAGACTATTAATAAACTTGACTAGCTCACAGTCTCACAGATACGAAAACATTTTTGGAAACTCCTAAAATACCTCAGTCTACGCTCAAAGATATTAGAGGCAGTAGAAACCATAGCCTGGAAGCCCTTGGGTTTGAGCTGTGTAATACATCCATGGAATTTTGCTGAGGAATTTCTGCATTTAGCCCTGTAATTTTGATTAAATTACAGCATATCCTTCCCTAAGTCAGTCAGCCACAGGAAGCCGATCCTGCACAGGGATGGCTAATCCACCGGCCCAATGGGCTGCTTGCAAAAGCCATCTTAAGCCCCTGAGCATGTGGAATACATTGCCTGATAGTGCTGTTCCATGGAATTTCCTGTGTAGCTGGGTACTCCGACAGCAAATAAAGAGTTCATTATTTATCCTGCGCGTCTATGTGTTTTATTAATTAAAGTTTGATGCCTAATACTGGCATATTAACGTATGCAAGCAATTTTTTTTCATGGTGGGTGCAGTCCCAGTGTGTTTGCTGGCACTTTGCAGACAACTACATGTCCATTCTTTGAGCAAATTTCTGGTGCTTAGTTGAACAGTGGGTACGTGAAATTACAGGCCCCGCTCTGTATTTGTGCCACCTCTCTGTTTTCATTTCCCACCCCCATATTTAACACGCTGATATTGTCTCATTTCTCTACGGGCACATAAGTGCTACCAATCAGGCATCCTTAACTCTACTCCTCCATCTGTAATTGATGCAGCCATTAGTTTTTCCTGGCCATTGTGGAATAAAAAAACAGGTGCATGTTTACACTTAACTCAACCGGGTGCACCTCGCAATACTGAAAAAGCAAAGACATACTAAATGGGATGGTCTGACAGTTCTAGCTCTTGGCTTATTATGCATGCTGACTGCTTTATCTGTACTGTATTAATTTCTAACACTGTAAAATCCATGCACATAGACTGAAAAAAAAAAGGGCGCTTGCAGGGAAAAGAGGGACGGTTATATTATCTAGACGTGAGATCTGCCATAGGGGATCAGATCAAAAGTCCATTTATTTCATTATCTTCTCCCTGACAGTGGTCTGTAGGGGATTTTCAGTGGGAAGAACATAAAAAAAACATGGCGTATATGAATTCTCCCTTAGAATACCTCTCATCTTCCAGAAATAAGTTGTGGAAATTCTTCCTTCACTCCTTCAGCTGGAAAATGTTAGCGTACTATCATGCTTAACAGGAGAAATGGAGCTACGTCCTGTTAACTTCTCTAACCACTTATGAACTTACCCAGGGTTTTGGCTTCCACAATGTTTTAGGGCCATTAAGTCCCACAGCTTAATTACGTGTACTGTGGTCATCAAAGACATATGTCTTTGTGAACCTGCTGTCTGACAGTTTCTTTGGACATCCCTGGCTTCCAGTGTTTCTGAGTGATGTAGGTTTTGAGAGCACATAGGTGTTTCCTGCAGATCGGCTGTCTCCATACCTTTCACATAAGCATATACTTTCTCATTCACTTATTTTCCAAGTTGAGGACTCCCATTTTATGAAATTTCTCCTCCCAAGCAGATTTGTCCCCAGCTCACCTTATTCTATATTCTCTTTGAGATGGAGCACTGTGTACTAGATCAGAGCTTCCCGCCGTAAGAACACACCTGTAAAGGATGCCATAATGATATTTTCTAGCCTAGCTCTCAGTTCCTTTCAAAAAAAAATCCTAACGCCGGGTAAAAAGTTGCAGAAAAAGTGACTTGGGCCTCTGCCAAGCAGAGATAAATTTACTTCAGATGACTAAGTGCCACATGTATTATATTTTCACACGCTTGTCTCTGAAGGTGTAGAGTGTTGCTGTCAGGCAACAGCCACGGTGCAATCATCTCCTCCAAGATCATGTCTTAAACTTTGCTGAGTGAAAGTTCAGTCTCTGTAGTCTGAGAGCACTGCTGTAGACCAGGCTACTTTTCCTTGGCTACTGGCTATGAACTAAGCATGCTCAAGCCAGGAACCTCAGCTTTTCCAAGTTAAGAAACATGTAACACAGAGAATTATAATTAGAGAAAGTGACGTTTTTCCTGATAAGTAAGTGTCAAACAAAAGGGTTTCATTTCAAGCACCATTCCTTTGAGATATATTCAGATATGTAGGCGCAGAAAGGCAGAAAATAACGTGTTTTATTTTTGTCTTTAATATGAAAATCCTTCCTTTGTGATGATTTTCTCAGTGGTTCAAAATGCCACCTGGTAAACGCAACCGATTGGATTTCTACTGGCCATTTTGGTGGTCTGCACGCTGTGCCTCGGCTCGTCAGCTCTTTGTCGTCAGATTCCAGAAGATTTTTCCGTGTTTCCTCCTTCTGAGCTCTGGCGATACAACACACTTTTGTACACACGTGTCACAGGATGCTGTGTTTTCGCTGTGAGACTGCAGGGCCTATCCCGAGCAACTCTCCCAAATACAGAAAGGAATTAGCTATGTGATGTACTGCAAGAACAAAATTGTGGTTTACACCAATTATGTTTATCTTACAAATATACCACCTGTAAGTTTTTCCCACACAGTGAAATGTTCTACAACATCACTTCTTGTCTTCGGTTAAAGAAATGAAACCTTCAGAGGTTTGCTTCACCTTCAGACCAACCACTGCCCCTGAGAATGATGCAATATGTTTTCTAGCCTAAAACGTCTTACGGGTCATTGCCCAGACAAGTACAAACAGGTAATGAAAACACTGGGCGGGCTATGAAGGAACCACAAACAGAAGCACGAAGACAGAACAGGGTGTGAAGAACAATTAGAACAGCACAATTTGCAGCTTTCAGAAGCAACGTGCTCATTTCGAATCCATCATTCGCACAGGCATCCTCCTGTTAGCTTTGAGCTACATTTAGCAAGTCAGGTGACGCAGACGGGGACCAAAGCGTGCTGCGAAACCGGCTGGAAGAGGAGGAAGAAGTACCTCAACAACAGCCAACCTTGTCTTGGACGTGTTTGCATGCCCTGCAGAGGATGCAGTATAGATTTGCGCAGTGCGGGTGCTCTGAATACTCTGTCAGGTGCCGTACAGGAATACAAAACAAGCCTAGCCTGAGTTTGCCATGGCTGAGCAGTCTGAGCATCCCAAAATCAGGGACTTCATAAAACTGTATTTCCACTTACATGTAGGTGGGAACACTTACGGAGCAGGTAAATCTTTGCTGCCCTGGTCTGCACTGGTAAATTTCCACTGAATTAACAAGGAATCGGCTACATTTGTCACTAGGTCTTTCTGCTGTTTACAGACTAAAGGGTCTAATTGTTTTTAAATCATTCCCCTTTGCTGGACCCACTCACCCCCCAGTATTTCACCCATGGAAATGTCAGCATTACATTTTAGAAAGGGTTGGGTGTCAATGGGTCACGCTGACAATAAACAAAGGTATAAACTCTCTTTTGTGAGACATCCAACAACTGTCTTAGCATGGTTTTCCAGTTCTAAAAAGATGCTTCGATGATTTTTGCTAAAGGAAAAGAGGAAAAAACTTCAGAAGGAGATACACAGCTTAGTTATTATCTCAGACCACACACTCTACAATTGCTCCTCAGAATGACGTATGTGAGCCCAAAGTGAGAGAGCTTGTTTAAAGAACTGGTGACCTCCTCGCTTCCATTGCAACACACAAGTTTAAAAATTGTTTAAAAATACAGTTCACAGAATATAAAGCAAAATAATCAGTATGTATATGGTTAATTTTCTGGAGTAATAAATAAGAAAACAGACTCTATTTGCTGAGGAATTCCTTTTCCAGTGCAGGTATAGCATAATCAGTATTAATCACACAGATGACTGATTGCAGGAGCAAGTACTCCCAGATACGAAATCCCCGAGGTTTCATTTACACTTCCACTGCATTTCCAGAAATATTTTGCTAATCCTTGCCAAGGATGACAAAAAGTGATTTACTTGAGAAAAATGCATTATGCAATAAAACCAATGACATTTAATCTCAGTTTTAGCACCTAATTATTATGCTGCCTCCAACACTGCAACGTGAGAAATGCTTCTGTTTAAAAAAAAAAAAAGTCATTAAAAGCAACAGGTAAATAACAGTACAGCTGTTTTCTTTCATAAACATATTTGGAAACTAGGCCTTGTAATGTTATTTTTGAAACTGCCACATTCACACAGCACCTAAAGTTATTAATAGCATGTCTGCCTCTGGCATGAAAAAACATCTTGTTGAATTAAAGTGATTCTTAGTGTTCTTAGACTCCAAAACTGCAAATGTTAGTAGGGAAAAAATTAAACAACAACAGCAAAAGTACACAAAAGGGAGCAGATTAATTCTGATGCAGTCCCTATGAAGTTAAAGAGTATATATAAAGCATAGACCCAAACATAAACTATTTTTACACAGAACATGGAGTTCTTTTGCAGGGCTTTTGCATGCTTCTCCCCATCAGTAGAATTTATAGGGGAATCTGGATTTCCTGGGAGGGACTAAGTACCCAAAAGCCAGGCATTATCTCAGGGAGCTCCTCTGCTAGCTCAGGCATCAGGGCCAGGTTCTGACAGCCTCATTCACAATGACACTGACTTCCAGAGCAGTGATGGCGTTTCTCTAACTCGGTGGGGTGAGGTGTGGTGGGGCATTGGCATTTGCGAGGCACCAACACGCTCAGGGCACCACAAAACGGTGCTTAACTTCCTGAGCAAGCACAAAGCAGAGGGACCTGGAGGCATCTGCCGCTTGTTAAAGTCCTCCTTCTTTCATTTGTTACAGTGCAAAACAGTGAAAATGGAACATGATTTAAATTAATAATAAAAGAAATGCACCACAGACACCGTATCACTAAGAAAGCCAGTAACTTTACTGATTTGTCTGCAAAATACAAATTATACCTTATTTCCAGCAGGAGAATCTTTTGAAATTTTCCCATTTTTGTTCACTACAGACAGCTGAATTAAGTCCCTTGAGATACACAGATGTGGTTTAACTTAGTTATAACATCTTGTCATCTAGTGGCGACAAAGTCCAGCTTATGCCGCTGTGAGCCTCTACTTTAATATTTGTTGCAAATGCTTGTATGCTCCCATTTACAAGCTATTTTGTTATCACCATTGTTTTATGGAAGCAAATCCCCATGAAAGAGAAGAAAAAAAAAAAAAAGAAAAAAAAAAGGATACAACAAACCATCTGAAGCAATCCAAGTGTAATGCCTGCGGTAACCCAGGTCTGATATTAGTTACTCCACAAAAGACTCTGGTACTGCATTTTTTTTTTTTATTTTTAATGAGTTACTTAACTGACCTTTTTTTTGAATCAAACTGAGGTACGGATCAGTCTGAGGTATGAGCAGGGAAGGTAGAAATGCAACACCTGATTATGAAGATAATCAAACAGATATTTTTGATGCAGAAGGTCTGTGGCTCAAAGCTTGGATTGCTCCACATCTTTGGTTAAAATATATTAACAAAAGCCTTTTATTACATCTACAGTCTGAAGCATTCTAACAGACACCAATGTTCCATCAGTCCTTCAAGAGACCTGTAGTGGCAGGAAATTAATGCCATATAACTGACGACATCACAGCAGATGGCACAAACAGGAACAGATGAAGTATGCCATGTTTAGGCAACAGCCTTTATTGAGGTTTCAAGTGGCTTTTAAAAAATTACAAAGCATTTACCTTCAAGGCGAAGGAAGAAGGAAAACAAAACAGCTCTGTTAGGACTATAGATAAAAGAGGGTATATAGGATAACACATACAATACAAAAGGGTTGACATCCTTGAAAACAGTCTATGAGTTCTTTTATTCTTATGCTAGCTTTACCTGAAAAAGATCTGAGGACAACAGATATTTTTATATTATTCATTAAAAACTGCTAAATTCCTCTTCTGGGAAAAATATAAGCCATTTTGTTATAAAACACAACTTTCGAAAAACACTGAAATGACAAAAGCTTTACTGCGAATGGCTCAATGCATACAATATACAGGTTGTGCAGATAGGGTATATCATATAATTGTCACCAGCAATTAAACACTAACTGACAACACCTTTTAATAGAGGTTAGCTTAGCTATAACAATACTTGCAGTTGTCTAGAATGCCACTTCAGGTGTTTGAACTTACAATTAAGAATGTTGCCTAAAACATTATATAGCATGGGTTAAGGTAAAGTAAATGTTAATACTCTTTCAGGGCTCTGCCCCAAACTCCTTAAATACAAAGGAATCACACAATAAACCCAAATTAGCTTTGCAAATACAATAAATGGTAAGGTACAGATAAAGGAACAAGAAAGGTAGACAGTTATAGTTTACAGAAAGTGACTTCACAATCAAAGTTGTGCTTCTTATCATTAGATCAGTTTGCAAATATGCATTATCCCCCACAATTTTGCCAGCGTAAGTTAGTTGCCCTCTGCAGCAGGAACAAGAGGGGTGACTGGCATTTATTTTCACGTGATTCTGTTCTACTTGTGTTTGTACAAAAATCACTGTCAGAGTTAATATAAATTGCCCAGGCAATACGTTTCACGCTACTTTCTGCTTAGTTACTTGCAGTAATATATTACACTGCATCTTCGTTAAATACGATATCTTTCCTTTTTCATGCGTTGCTGAGGCAAATCGCAAGGTAAACTATTAATATGGCTATTCTTCATATATCAATAGACCAAATCCCCTTCCCCACTGACAAGTTTCTACTACAATACTGATAAAGTTGTATTTTTTTTCTTGAAATGACAAGGTACATTTGTGATATATTTGCATATTTTTGACACACCAAAGTTTAAAATTCTCAGAAGAGAATATGAGTATAGGTTCGTCTGAAGGTGAAGAAAGTGGTTTCAAAAACAGGTTTTTTGTGTTTTAAAATTAATTATGGGCCCCATTTTACCTTTTTTTTTGTGTTTTGTTTTGTTTTTTGATTTTTTTGTTTTGTTTTTTTGGTTTTTTTTTTGTTTTTTTTTTTGTTTAAACATGCGTATCTTTTTCTTTACCCTGCAGATTGCTACACAAGATAAGATGGATGATGCATTAGTAGCACAGTATTCCGCGAAAAGAGTTTCCAGATTATGCACTAGCCCCTGCACGGCTGAGAGTGCCTGTAAGGCAGGCTTCTATAAAGTCATGGTAAGTGAAAAGCGTATGTCCTAATGCACGCTGTAGCCTGTTCATCGTTCTCTACTACAGAGAGGTACACTCTGTCACTGAGCAGCGCACAGCAACTGCATCTATCGGTGGGAAATAGAGTGTGGATTTCCCTTAATGAAATATTCTGTGTCGGTATTTAGCTGTCGCAGCTATCCTTCATCATAGCGTCAATGTACGTAGGTGAGAGTTGGAAGGACCCTTGGAAAAAGGAGAAATGTAACAGTTTTACTATGGCACTAACATTTTGCTTAAACACTTCTTCCCTTCAACAGAAAGGTGAAACTGAAGCATTTGAATACACCATTGTCTTCTAATAAACCAGAGGGACAAAGAGGGACTGAAAGAAATGACACCAGGAATTCCCTCTGGTCAAGCTATTTTAGTCAAAGGAACAATATGAGGCAGGAGAAAACGTGGATGCCACATGCTGAAGCAAGTCTGGCTTAGGGTGCAAATAGCACCATGAGTGTTGTTCAACAACGTGCCCACCGTGAGATGATGTGACCGCAGAGGTCCGTGGGAACCAGAGACCCCACGGCCCATATTGGCTGTGTAAGACCAATCAACCCCTTGAATGGCCCTTTAATTGATGAGTTCTAAATCCATGAGAGAGGGGAGTAATCTTTACAATAGGCATGTTCGTGCTGATCCCTCCCTTTAACTCTCCCTACTGCCTCTGCAAATATTCACCTGCACTCACGTAACTGACAGCCGTTAGAGCTGTACACCCAGTTCTGATGGGCAGAATACCAGCTTCATTAATGAGAAAGGGCCAAGTTTATGCCACTTTGCCGTTTAACCCATGGAAAACTACAAGATACGCAGGACATTTAAGTAATAGAAGGGCCCTTAACTTGTTACAATGCACAAAACAGCATGAAAGAACTAATCAGTATATACAATGGATCGCAGTTCACCCAACTGATTGTAAAATGCTGTATTAAAATGATTTAAGTTGTTACACCATGGGTAAATTCTAACTTTTTACAGATCAGTCTTTCAACAGCTGACTCCGACCTGTAAAATGTATACCCAGTAAAAGAAAACTGAAAGAAAATAGTTAAATGTGCAACTGCACAAATATAATTCCCCACTATTAAGATAACAAAAACTTTTGCTATTACCATAATTATTATATATATTAGAAAGCTATACACAAGCATGTTAATTTCACAGATTTTTTTAAAAGATTCTTAATATTTTATATAATTAGAAATACACATTTCAAAAACAAAACTTCTGCAAAGAGAAAACAGTTATCTTGGTTAGCAAAGCATGGAGTTCTTCATGGCTTAGGGTAGTGCTTTCTATACAAAAAGTCCTCTTTGTTTGTTTCTTCAGGACTGTTTAAAAGATTAGCGAAGCTATCAAGGAAAAAAGAACACATTTTGGCTTAAGGAAACTACAAAAGCCACAAATGCTTTGCAAACTCTGTCTTACTTTTTAATATGAAAATAAGCAAAATGTAATGTACATATTTTTATATTTTTTTTTATTTAATAAGTGATGCAGACCCAGAATTTTTAAAATTAAATATGTTAGCCCTCGAACTCAACATTTTTACAAGTATGGTCCTCTTGAAATGTTTTGATCCTTTTTTAACTGAGTGCCATACTCTTAACAATACGCCTGCAAGTTTGTAAGCAGTTTCGGCATGTTAGGTGACCCCGTCTCTTTCCAGCATCAATTCATGGCCACCCAACCGCTGGGTCTGTCAAAACATCTGTACATTTTCTATATGTTGCATAACAGCTGCTTTCTCTCTCAGTAGAGATCTGCCATTTCTGGCAAATGTTTTCCTTTTGTCTATTTACATGTAAATAACGTTGAACCTGCAACATGACACTATCTATTGTAACATACATTTTGCAAGGGAGCACAACAGTGAAAAGAAGTTAGCCTTAAAATCTATTTTGTACAAGTGTTCTGTTGTACAACTCAAGTGCTAAGCTTATCTCGGCATTTCTGTTTATCCTTATACTGTATCACTGAGGCAATTTAAAAGTACTTTTACAAAACAGAGTACCTGACTTTTTTTTTTTTTTTTTTTCCACACACGGCACATATAATGCATATCGACCCCCCCCCCCCCCCCATTAAGGTATAGCACACACACACTGCAAGAAAAAAAACAAAAAACAAAACAAAACAAAAAAACCCCCGACTAATAGGTATTAATGTTATCATGTCGCCCATCCTTCAGAGAGCCGCATGCGCTTGACAGAGGGGCTTTCCCTTTCGTCCGGCGAAGGTCTGGTGAGTCCAATGGGGGAGTGGAATTCGTTCCGGTGATCTTCTCGGTCACTTCCATCGTAGGAACTGCTACAGCTGCTCAAACTGTCAACGGGAGATCTCCCCGCCTCATGGCGCGTGTGCTGTGGGTATCTCGAGGGTGTGGTGGTACGGTCTCTAGGAGGAGAAACAGGTTCTGACTTGATGTTGAGGCTTTGAGTAGAAGGCAGGGAGAGATTTGTACTCTGAGATAAATGAGTGCTAGTGCAAGCTCTGTAGGAGGAAAGGAAACCCAGTTACAGACGGAGGAGGCATGGAGCCCCCAGATATGCACAAACACTCACACCAAACACCAGTGTAAAGGCTCGCGGGGGACCAGCCCACGCCGAGAGCGTGAGGACTGCTTTCGGGGCGGAATCCACAAATTCAAAGAGACGAAAGCATCACGACAAACGTGGTTGTGCGGCACGTGCCCTCGGTTTCAAAGGAGGTCTCGCTTTCAGTCTCTCTCCTTTTTTTTTTTTTGACTCAAGTGTCACAACGAATTTGGGAAGGCGAGCCTTTGCACTGTTGGCACCACCTGCAGGTTTCTTTATAGCTAATGCTCGTGTGTGTGTATGCACCGGCTGAGACAGGGGAGGCATGGACTTTCTGCTGGGACTAATCCAATTAGTTTTGAACGCACCCAACTATTTTTATCGTTGCTCATTCTGACATGCGGCTTCAGAGGCAAAACCCAAACAAAAATTTGGGCCAGGTACATTTTATACCTTTCAGAACAGAGTTGAGATTACTGGTCCTAGGGACTGACAGCAATAACATACCACAGGCAGGCAAGGGTTTAGGTATGATTTTATGGTTTAAATCTATGAGTTTGTAAGTCAGTCCAGAGTGCTTTTGAATAAACTGCCCAAGAGAAGCTGAAGAGCAGTGGAAGATGTCAGAGGATTGTACTGTGTGCCTGTAGGAGAGCCCAGCTCAGGGGATGCTCCAAGCTTTGAGAGAAACCACTACGCTAAAACTTTTTCAAGGGCAAGATACATGACTATCCTAGGTTCATTTTCTTTCTGTGCACTTTTGTGGGCAGGCAGTGTCAGAGGGAAGCTGAAACAGGCAGGGAGGAGCGTGAATGCCGAGAACGTGCTTTATCTCTGCGGGAGAAATGAGATCACTTGCATCTGCAGGATGTTTTGTACAAAAGCACCACCTCCTGGTAAAACCTGACTTTTCTCTTCGTTATTAAAATAGAGTTCTCAACATGCAGTTCACATTATGTTGTGCTTCAGGGACCGTTTGCTAGGCTAGTTAGCATCTAACCCCCGAGACACAGTTTCAAGATTTCTCCTCCTGAGTATTTATGCAGGGGGAGGCTGACGGCAGTAGGGACAACAGCCCACTTGGCCTCGGAAGATTTTAAACCCAAAGGGATGTGCAGGCATTTTTACTGCAAGCAGAAGACATATCAGGACTTGGAATTAATTTTTTAAACATGTAGAAGAAACAAGTTTAGATGTGGTCTTTTCATTCATGGGGATATTCCACTTTTCCTGCTATCTCATTAGCCGGGAGTTGAACTTTACTTAAGCAACATTCACTATAACTTTGTTGAAAGGCAAAATGCTGTTTTCTTTTCTACTGACAGATTTAAAATGGAACTCTATGGCTTCAATATCAAATGGTATCAGCTGCTTTTATCAGGAATTATTGCAATCTTTAATAATGGATGCAACTTGCTAGAAAACAGAGTAAACAGGATGTTCTACCTCCAATTGCTTTTATCTACCCTTCATTCCTATACAGATGACTGTATCAACATTTGCAGCAATCCTTTATATAAGTAACAGAGTTAGTGAGTAATAACCTTCACGTTAGCAAATGTAGGCATTTTTTTTTGGCAAATGGGACATTTTCTTTGCTTTTGTAACTATTAAATTAACACATATCAGAAACCGTAAGTATCAGACTTCGTCATTCCAATTTAGTGAAATATTCCACTCTTTTCCTAAAAACTTGTTGAAAAGAACCCAACAAGAATCAAAAATAACTTCCTGTTTTGTTTTTTTTTGTTTTCTTTTTTTTTTTCTGCTTTTCATTTCCAGTGACTTTATTTTTCAGTTGCTTAGGAGATGCTAGGGCTTCACCTGGGAAAACAGGCTGCCAGTTTAGCGTGTATGATAAGATTACGTATGACTGTAGATGCCAAGCTTGTAGCTAAACCTGGAAGTCCCGTAATACAGGATGGTGGAGCCTGGGGATTTGATTTAGAAGTGTTTGATACGAGCAGACGACATGTCACTTTGCAAAGGTGAGGACAGCTAAAACACCTCGCTAGTTAAAAACCACCATATTCAGTCAAATTTGTTCACATGGAACATACTTGCATTCTATTGTGTGGCAGCCTCTAAAGGAACAAATCTAGAGGGGTAAGCTGCATTTCCTGTGAAACAGAGCTAGTTTTGCTACACTGTAATGTGTTGGCTTTTTTAACAGTGTTCCAGAAGTGAGTATGAGAACACACCTCTATAGATTTTTCTTTAGATTCCTTGTGATTCATCAGTGGTGTTATGCAAATACCTGGCATACAAATCTGTGGCAGTTTAAAAAACGCTACAGGTTGATCTGCATTTTAAGCATTTTTTTGCAAATTGAAAAAAGATGAAGAAGTCATTTTGGCAGGTCAGGACTAAATTTGTTGAGGTTTAAAACAATATAAATAAATTAAAGCAATTATTTTGTGGCATCATTCACATCTTTTTATTTTTAAATACAGCTTTTTTCTGATAAAACTACTTCTGAATTTTAACATCTGTTTTTTGGTGACTATAATTTACATTATTTCATTAAAATTTTCTGAAATATCTTTATGAGAATCTCAGGTAATCCAAAATGGTCAATTACAAGGGACACCTACTGTTACACATAGACATGAATGGCGAAATAGCACATACTTAGCTGCAGTCTTTACACCTCTATTCTAAACATAGGATTGACCTCTATTTAGAGTAGAAGCAGCATTATAAAATAAATGAGGATTCTGTATGCTACAAAATGACAAAATGATTTATTTTCATGTATGTGTGTGTAAGTGTAGAAACAAGTGTTTGTATCTCTATGTATTAATGTATATTTTGCACTGTTGCTTCATGTAACTATGTAATTTTGGTCCAGGCATGCCCTATTTTCATCATTTGAAACCTACATTAAGTTCACTGAAAAACAAACAGGTTTTAAATATGGAAAATCCACAGAGAAAATAAAGCCAATTATTTCAAAGGATTGTGTATAATTATAAGCACTCAATAAGTGCCATGCAGTCCACCCATGTTGACCTAATCACCTTTTTCCGTAGATTGTATGAAAACATTTCATTTTATGGGGACAATGAAGAGAATTAAAGTTTTAATTTTACACAGGAGTTCCCCTTGAGACCAGTATAGTGAAAATGTGATGTTTAATATTTAGAGTGCAACAGCCACGTGGGAGAAATGTTGGTTGCTCTCTGGGTTCAACACCAACCAGCTACACAGCTCTGCTGCCTAAGAGGTGGGAAACGAGTCGGGAGGCAACGAGCTCGTTTCGTCCTGGGTTTTAGTCCTTGCTGATGCCAGTGAGGTCAGTTCTGTGTGTGTATCCACCTATTCGAATCTCCGGCTGGTACGGAAGCCCAGCATGCACAGACAGACGTGCAGGTCTGAGGAGGTGACAGGTGAGGACGTGAACATGCACCAGGGAGATCTTTACAGAGGGAGGAAGTGGTCTATTGAAGGAAGAAAGAGCCTCACATACCTTCTCTTCTATGCCCACACTTGCTTCTCTAAATTTGTTTACTTCCTCACTTCATATAATTTTTCCCCATAAATACATAAAAGGAACCATTGAAAATTCACTGCAAAATTTAGTTACGTAACTTTAGCTATATGCTGGTCTGTTAGTAGGAGAATAGAGGATATTTTTGACTTGATAGCAATGCAACCTTCCTCTCTCCAGTCTTTTTTTTTTTCATTCAGGTAAAAGCAAAGTTGTTTCTTCATATTTTTTGATCAATGTAAAAGCAGAATAAGAATTTCTGTTTCAAGATAATTTGATAAGCTTTCACATGTTAAGGTCTTACACGTAAAAAAGAAATTTCTAAATGAAGAATAGTATGAAACTGAATCACTAGAACATCTTATTTACAATAGTGGCAAAAGAAAAAAGGCTCGATCCTAAATATATAAGGCTTTTATTCAAAACAAAGAAGTTGGCAGAACCGATACAAATTCACAAAACACAATGCCACTGCGCCTAAGTTTTTCAGTAAAAATTGTTCAATAGAGAATATTTCCCCCTATCTAGCTATGTCTATTACCTAATAAAAATTAATTGTTGCTAAGTAATAAGCTTGCTATGTAAGTGTCACCGAACAAGTCAACAGTATGCAGGAATTTGGACAATTATTTTTGCTCAGGTGGGGAGAAGTTTGGAGAAACTTCTTTTATGTAAACAATTACCTATACCGAATTACATATACTTAGGATGACATGGTATTTCTGTGTTTGCACTTATATTTTAGGAAAGATAAAATTTCACCTGTGGGTGATACTTAAGGAAGAGAAGATTCTCTCTTAGCCTGAGCAACATGGATGAAAGAGACCATTTTCCATATAATAGACTTGTGCCTAAAAAATTTACATTATTTATTTCAAATATTGGAAGGGATTTCCTCTCTCGTTAGCAGCAATGAACTTCTAGTAGAGTCTTTGGTCCATGTTAAATAAGCAGTAACCCCCTCTGCAAGAGACACTGCAGCAACGTTCAGACCAAGTTCCAAAATTTTAGGAGAGATTGAATTTGTGTGTCTTTTTCCCAGATGTAGAACCTAGTTAAAAGACCGTGAAAGTACTGTTTTGCTTTTTAACCTAAAAAGTTGAAAAGTTTGACTGGTTTTAATGTCCCAGTCATATCAAAGCAGGCTCCACATTGCTATCTTATTCACCAGGCTCAGCAAAAGGCCAAAAGCTGCGTGGACAGGGAAAGTGAACTACTCCCACGTCCTCAGGTATTTGCCCTCAAGTCCCACTGGCACGAGTGTAACTGGTAATTGCAGAGTCAACATGAAGAATGAAGAGGCAGGTTGTAGAGATCTTCTCCAATTATCTTAAAGAAGGTTCTGACACTCCCACTGAAATTGTTGGGGACTTATCTGGAGCAAGCTAAACATCTAACCATATCCTATTCTATTACTAACCATATTCTTCTGCCATGCACTGAGGAAAAGGAGCTGTTTTTCACCTTTAGGCTCCAGTGAAAAACAAAACCTGCCAGAGAACTTGGATGTCTCTTTCAGTAACTCTGTTTTCTCACAGGTCTTTACAGCCTACTGTTCTCAACAAACATCTCTCAGTTGCCGAATCTTTCCAGTATGTGACCTCACTCAGCACAGGAATTTGGGTTGTCAAACCCTTTCTAGATGTGTTTTCTCAAATATCTGGGGATGACTATAATTTTGTGTGATTGCTTTAATCTTTCTGCAAATTCTAGCTCTGGTTGACATGGACTGAATATATTCTATATAATTTCAAGCTCTTCAAACAATCCAAAGCACAAGTGCTTTTGCATGTAGAACTCAGTGACTAAAATAAAATAAAGAAACGCTTATGATTTTCTGCAGAGATAGAAGACTTCTCCAGAACTGTCAGTGAAGCAGCTTTCATAGCTGAATTCATTTACAAATCACTGAAAGAATAATAATAAAAGTAGCAACTCAGAATGTATTCCACCAGCCACAGCCATTACACTTTGACATTCTGTGATATGAATTAGAAACAGATGATGATGTGTGACATATCTGAAAAGGCATGTAGTTAGTTTAGGATTGAATTTATACTTTTTTGGTTAACCAAATAGCCTTATTACATTCTTTGGTACACCACTGAAAACAATCAGCTTATTGTAAGGTTATACATTGATACCTAACATGTGAGTTTTCAATTTATTTGAGACTTTATGTCTTTAGTTCTACAGTTAGCCTGAACGTTGCCCCAGAAACAGTGCAAACTCAAAAAGAAAATAGAAGCAGCATAAGAGAAAGGTATCAAGACTATTCTTTTTTAGCACAGCAACTATTTCAGTTGTATGTTTTTATGTAGTTATTATCTATATATGCTTATTTATATAGAAATGAGGTTTTAAAAAAAATTTTTTCCTCTGAAACACTTCTATAGCTGTCCTTTGTCCTTTACCCAAACTCTCTGTACATGGTAAAGAAATTATAGTAAGTTATAAAAAGTGGTCAGATAAATTAGAAGGAGAATTTTGAAGTTTAAGTCACATCTGTAGTATTAAATAATTTGACATTATGGAAACCATCATGCAAAAAAATTAGTGCATATGTGCAACACCTCCTTCTGGAAAAAAAAAAAAAAAAGAGTTTACTTTTCAAATGTATGTGATTTAGATTTCTCCTCATAAATAAACTCCAGCTGTTTTCAGCTTCTATTTTTATAATGAAAACTAAAATTCAAACATGTCTTGCTATACCTTAGGCTACGTGTGGTGTGCTGGTGAATGCCTATGGTCTTACTCAATAGAAACTGCAGATACCAGGATTTTTGAAAATCATACTCTTAAAGTTCACTTCAATGAGCCTATAGGTTGTTTTTCCAAGAATGCATTAGGTGACTTCCCTTTGTGAATTTTCACACTTTTAAAAACCCTGAAATGATTTAGCAGTGTGCTTCACCAGCCTGGAACAAATGTCTGGAAATTAGCCACTAGAGGGCACAAATACCTATCCTCCTCAACATAGGCAAATCAGAGTTTTTGTGGTCTTACAGTTCTTACACCTAATTATGTTATTTGCTTGTAGAAAGCATTTCCAAAGAAACGAAACTTGAATGTCAGAGCTGAGCAGAAGGGAGTATGTGATTATTAAATATGGTTAAGGCTTAATTTCAGGTCAAATCATTATGTCACTATTACTTGATTAAAAACACTTAGAAAATTTTCAAGTTTACTGTAAATGTTTGTGCTATAGTAACTGGAAATAAAAAGCATAAATGGCAAAATACAGCAGCAGCACAGTATAAGTGTTTAGGTTGGTCTTTAGTAGTGAAATAAAATGCTGTTTAAAGAAATAAGGAATAAAGCATGAACCATAATCTTTACTAAACTACTGAGAAAATGTCATGGACACAGAATATTTCCTTTTAGGTACATAGCAAACATTTCATTAAATACACAGTTCCAGTTTTGGGAAATGGAACTCTTACACATAGTAAATATGTGCCTTGATATATTTCAGATTTGCGATTACTGGAGGGACTGAAGTCACTATAGAACAACAAAATAAAGAAAACACTGCTTACCCCAATTGACTGAGGGCAGATGGTGGCATGTTATGTAGGTGTTGCTGTTGCCAGCCAGTCACAGAACCAAGATGAAGAGCACTGGCTGTATTAAACCCAGAGAGAGATGATATATCTGCACTACTCAGAGAATATTCTAGATTTGAAAACAGAAAAGACAATAATTAAGAGAGAATTAAAGAGGAAGCAATTAAACAATAACTAGCATCGTAATTTTCACATGTCACTTTACAAGCCTTTTAATTTTAATTACACCAATCTCATTAAGTTGCAGCAGAAAAAGTAGACCTTCCTCTTCCCTCAACTCATTAACTTGGGAGAAAATAATGCACTAATAATTATTCCCTAATTTAGCAAGGCTTTTCTGGATCTGAAGATGCAAAGCATTCTTAGCCTGTATCATCCACCTTAACTACAGATGCATTCGCACACAGTCAAAGACTTGAAAAACCTAATAATACGTTGTTTATCTAATAATATTCTTCCTTGCAGAAGCCGGCAAGCAGCTTGTGTCTGAACAACGCAGGTCTCTTGTAAGAGCACTGGATCTGTATGCCAGCGTGCTCTGTACGGCAGCAATGTGCAATGGGAACTGGAAAGGATCTCTTGGGGCTTCATTTCTAGTCTCTCCCAGGTAGCTACGTGGTAGCCCACAAAGTTACTGAGCTGGGTTTTGAAGCCAGTGAAACTGTTTGCTCCCACTACCCTTATGACTTTTGGAAGGGGCACTCAACTACATGAAATTACCTCTTGTATTAAGAGGTTGAATTGTCTTTTAATTAATTAAAGTGTCTTTTAAGTTACATTTTTTATTAAAGCCACTGAAAGAAGGCTGTCAAAGTAGTTTTCCATTTGAACAAAATAGCTAACTTTTAAATAGATATGTCTCAAGTTAGTGACAAGATACAAAGTAAATGAAGTGGAAAAGCGCATCAGATATGAATTTTTCAGTTTCTCCCAACGAGCATTAGGTAGTTCATTAGTACTGAGACAGACACTTGCCAGCATCTTCCTTCCTCCCCCCCCTCTTTAGGCTTGCACCCATACTCACCAGTACCATATGTTGTTGAGATGGCTGATGGGTATCCTCCCATCCCTTGCCCTGGTAGAGTAGGAGTTGCTACGGAAACCACTGGAGTAGCCAATGACTGAGCAGACTGGGAGTTATTTATCCTCTGATTCTTTTAAAGTAAGTAAAATAAACAGATTATTGACTAGTTTTCAGTCAGTTGAGTGTATTAGATTTCTGGGTATGTTTTGTGCATGAGAAATATAGGCTGACACAAATTTCTAGAAATTAATCATTTAACATGTGGCTTTTATGAACTCTGCCAACCCTATCATTTACAAGCCTTCAAGAGACCAGTTGTCACCATAGTAACCCATTACATCAGTATCTCCTAGGTAACTGAACTACTAACAAGTAAGATTGCTTTTATTGTGGGTAGAAGAACAGATCGTGTGAAAAACTAATGAAATATGTAAACTCTATTCCCATTGTTTTCCTTTTCACTCAAAAGAAAAAAAAAAAAAAGGCAAAAAAAAAGGCAAAAGAAAAAAACCCCAAACCTAGTCCTACTGGATTTTATGCTTTGAAAGTGAGGGGCACCCCGAGGTTGCTGAACACTGAGCTCTTACCAGCAGATGGTGCTCTGACTACTTTGTTTTTTGTGCAGCAAAACGAACTTCAAGAGCATTAGGTAGCACAGCAGTTACACGTTTAACTCCAGGGCACTAGGTGTTGCACTGTAAATATTGCACTAGAGAACCCTAATCCTGTGAGTGGCAGGACAAAATGACCAGAGAGCCAACAAAAAAAATGTCATAAGACTGCAGTGTCTTCAACAGCAGAAGTTTATACACTTTCAAAATGCCAGCATCGAGAAAGCTTTATTCTAGCATGCATAATGTGAATATTTGCAACAACCGCACCTGGCCTTCCATATTGCTAAATTTCAAAAATCATGATGATCTTTTCGTTCACAAAACGGTTATGGTTAAAGGTTTCCATTTTATTTCAACCAACACTTCACCTACACAAGTATCAATCATACAAAATAACTGATTTTCTCTTCCTCGTTATTAAGATGAACATCACTACCACTTACCAGAAGCAGATCAACATCCTCAGACTGAGTGCATAGGAAAGGAGCATTAAAAATTAGTGAATATAAGTATTTACCATGATGCAGATTTCTAGCCTAGGGAACAGCTTCACCTGATAGGGGCAGCAAATTTAACACTTTCTGCGCAAAGTTTGGAAAAATAACACTTCATAGATCTCCTCTTTGTCCTTCTAATGGGATGTTTGTTTTAACTGTGAGGACAATCTATCCAGTTTTCCGAACAAGACTTTCTCTAAGAATTCATTATTTCTCCCACGGCCCCCGTGGCTGCAGAGTGTGTTGCTATACCTGGTTTCAAGAGACCTGACCATTCACAGAATCCCTCGGAAAGTATCAGTTTTAAGGACTTTGGAATAAATCATTGGATGCAGACAGCTTGTCACTGCCTTGGTCGACTTTGAGCACTGCCCTGTAGGAGACTGTTTGTTACTTATCCTCTCAGGAGGCAGCATCACATTTATGCGGGAGGGGGTTAGTTTGATGTTCAGAGTTAATTTATTATGCGCCAAGCTAAAGTAGCCAGCTTGGAAGTTGTTTTAATAGTCTCTGTTACATAATGGAAAAATGTGTTTGTAGTGTCACTTAAATTTACCATCGAGATCCTTTTTAAATTAAGCTCACTTTTCATGTTAAGTCACTCATGAAAGATTTACTTGCAACCGCTAACTGACTTTCGGAAGGGAACTACAAGATCTGCACATGACACCTTCATGATTCACCCTTCTAGCATAATAGCCTGCCTAAATTTTGTTAATCCTGGCAGGAGATACAGCAGGTTCAAGCTCCTTTTTATCCTGCTCTATGTATTTGCTACCTCTTATCGTTATAAAATTTGGAGCTCACAGGGATAGTGTTCAAACTAATTTATTTGTAGCTAATCTGCCATCTGCTGAGAGTCTGTGTGGCTAAATATTTAAGAAAAACATAGTAGGTTAGGAATACTCAGGGTTAAACTCAGCCTTTATAACAAATCCAGGAAAGGTTCTTCCAGCTACTAAGAAAGAGACTGCAGGAGTTTAGACTGTGCAGGACACTTCCTATTTTGCCACTCGATAGAAAAAAGGGAGGAAGTAGATATGACTTCATAAAAGCAATCGAACAGGCTCTGCCTACATCCTCAGCTGGATGTCAAGCCTGAAGGTTAGACAGAAAGACCACACAAGCAAGAATGTGGAATGTTGTTCTGCTGATTTTAGCTGCTTGAGCAGGCCTTGAAATTCCTAAATATCTCTTATCTGAAGGACACAAAAAAACAAGCTTTGAAAATGCATTACCACTGATGGCATTGTGTTCTTGCTGCCAGGTGGAATAAGCACACGGAGATCTGGTTTACGGTTGTTCATTCCCAAATTCATTGGAGGCGGAGATTTTGCTTGCATATTCTTGTTCAAGTTGCCAGGTGAGACCAGCAGACCTGGTGAGTTGCGGGGGTTGCCATATCCATTTCCTGTTTAGGTAAAAAAAAAAAAAAGAAAAGAAAAAAAGAAAAAAAGAAAATTAAAAATAGAGAGAATTATTATAAAGCCCGCTGTATTTCTTAAGCCTAAAAACTAAAAATGTTCAATAAAAAAATTCAGTGTAGATACCTGTGCCATGCAATGTATTTTTATATGAAAATACAACACGTCATATTTGGAACAACCGGTCTTAAAATGCTTTCTCTCATGGCAGCCGAAATCCCCATGATATGCTGAAATTAACTTAATGATACGACTCCGTTTACAGCACTATGGTCTATAGCACAATATACTGTGCACTCAAAGCAGCCAAGATCTAATGTTTGCCTTACAAGAGAATCAGGAAAGTCAGACAATCTTACGGCTTAAAAAAAATGTCAAAGCTCTGCTGTGTTTTTTCGACTACAGAGGATTCTGCCTTGCCTGACTCAGCCCTTTCCAGGTCATGATTTTGTTTTGTTTTTAAACAAAGGATGAGTACAGCAAGGCTATAATTTCCAGAAAAGGCAGGGGGAGGGCTAGGAAGATTCTTAAATGTTTTTGGCTCTCTTTTCACCACACTTTTTGGACCTGACTGTCAACACTAAAGTCAATGGGAGCAAGAGCATAACCTTATTTGGAAAATACCACCATATCTTTCATCTTCATCTCTCTGCTGCTTTCTGCAGGCCCCGGGAACAATTCTGACCGGTAGATGCTTCATTTGCCTTTTTTAGAAAAGGGTTTCCTTCTCGCACTACGTAGTAATGACAGCTGTATATCTGTAAGGTTACTGGCCTGCCATCCCACTAAAAAACGGCCTTCCTATTTCATCCACCTAATTTCACCCAGACCCACAAAGTCTGGGAAAGAGATGACTTTTTGGTGTACCCTTGAAATTCTGTCTGCACAGGCTCAAGAGAGATACAGCAACTGCCCAGTTGTAGAGAGGGAATAGTAGGAAAAGTAGTACAGGAGGAGAAAACTTTCATGGATAAATACCAAGAATGTAAAGATACACAACTCAGAAACTGTTGGAATATGAGCTACTGAGTGTGGCAAAGTTCTATGAGTTAGATGCCCTGGATCTTTGAATTTCCTTTGCAGTCCTGAAGTCAGTGAAGAACTCAGTATCACACTTTTTTTTTTTCCACACATGAAATGGGGTTTACAGCCCTAAAGGACATAAATGGATTATGGAATTAAATTTGATAAATTCTATGAGGTGGGCATAAAAACGACAGTACATGAGAGTGAATCTGTATTCTAGTTAGGATAATGAAGTGTGTCTAAGCATGACTAACATTATATCATGTTGTTAATCCACAAGCACATTAACTAATTGCATTTATCAGATCAGCAAATCCATGGGGAAAAAAAATATATGTCAAAGGCTATTAAATGCCAAAAACAGCACTTCAAGCTCTGCAAGACCCTGAACTGTGAACACTAGGCTTAGGACATGGGAAAAGTATCACAAAGTCCTTGACTTCCATATTTGTGAGATAACTTTAGTCATAGGCCTGGCCTGACTTGTTTAATCATATGCTTTTTATTACAATGGTTACACAAGCCTCTGCAAAACACAATTAGGATGAAAACTTAGAAGCACTCAGATGACTTCAGCGATTTTGTATTAAAATATTTTTATAGTTAATCTTCTTGTTTATTTCCTTAGTAATATCTTACAGTGAGCGAGATAAAACGAGTTAATTAAAAAAACCCCTGTATTTTACACGTATCAAGCTAAAATAGCAGAACACTGTCAAAAATTTTCCATTTTGTGTCAGTAGGTTTTTTTTTAAAATGAACGATTGCTCTCAACATGGATTTGCTACATAATATGGTCTCCTTAATGCTATGTGCTACGAGAGGCAGAGAAATGAGAAGGGGAATTTGAATGCCCAACAATATTTTCTTCTAGAAACTGCAGTGTCTTTTGAAAGTTGATCTTTGACAAACTGAGCACCAAAAAGCAGTAATGATGTGGAGAAGTGATCAACAGAAGAAACCAAAGCAAAAGTAGAGTTTATCTGGCGCTGGTTTCATACAGAGGCTATTTTACCAACGGGAAGTAAGACTGCCTTGTGAAATCTGTTGTATGACAAGCATTTGTTCAGAAAGAGAAAATGAAGCTGTTTGAAGAAATAATGTATTTTTTTTTTCAGTTCTACAACATAAAGCCTGAGATATTTAACAAAACAGCATGCACTGTAATCTGCTGCTTGTGATTTTCAGAGAACAGAAACCCTTAGAATAAAGAACTCCCATTTTCTACAAAAGATTTCTACAAATGATTTACCTAATGTAATTTTCTATTAAAAATTAAGAGAAAGAATGCACCCGCATCAAACTTTAGAAATTTTTGTCTGACCTTTACACGATTTACCTACTGAAGTAAAATATTTTGAACAGTGATAACATTTCTTACATTTATATTTTTAGAACATCAAATTATTTTTAAGAACTACTGCAATCTTCTCTTTACCAGCAGATTTCTGCTGTTCATGGCATATTATGCCAGCTAGCATTTTGGAGCCATATAATAACCATTCCTCTTTCCAGCCACCAAATTGTTATTCTTTGGTATAATGTGGATTCAGGAATGTAAGACTGTGGACCTTAAACCAATGATACAGAAACCCATCATTTGAAAATCAATGATGAATGCATGCATGCGGTTTACAGTTAAGAAGAGTCTGCATTTAAACCAGCTCTTTAAACCGTATCCTCTTTACTCAGAAAGCTGTGGCCTCCTCTGAGGCAGCTGTCCCACCTTCAAATAGATCCACCGAAGAGAATGGCCTCATTTACATTCAGAGGCAAAAAGATGTATAAGACTTCTAATATACAAATTAAACCTTCCTTCATCCTATACTTTAAAATTACACTCTGCCTGGACAATTACCAATTTAGATGTGACTGTATGCAGAACATCGCATTCCACTATCCACTTGAAAGCGCAAAAATTATATGTCATGTATGAATGGATTTCCTGATTATAGATTATAAGAAAATGAAAAACAGATGGATTTTAGAGCAAGTTGGCTTTACATTTTTATTTGGTTAAAAGCCATATTTTTGCTGGAATAGAACATTTTTAAACATTACGGATATAACTTGTAATGCATAATGAAAATAAAAACAGTAGATGCACAAGTTTTAAAGGGCATATGTCAGAATTTGTAAATTTGCAGCATTTTCAATTCAAGAAGTTTTCAGAGAAAATAATTTTTCCTCGCGTTGTTTGTTATACTGACTTGAAAGAGTAAAAATATTTTACACAGAAAAGAGCTTGTTTCTAGACAGAACTATTGGAGCAGCACGTGTCATGAAACGCAGTGCCAGACTTTGTATTTGGACTAATGGCAGAATATAAAGACAAATGCTTTCTGAGTGTAGAATGCTCTTCTTTGGCATGTTCCCACATTCTGCAATGAGGCACAAGTGCCATTGACTTTAGAAGGAATTCTGTCCAAGTACAGACTGCATGATTAATCCCTGCAATATCACTTTTTAAAAACACGCAGAAAAGTTATTTTTGTGGACCTGTTAGTCAGTTAAGAAGAATTAGTAAAAAAAACCCAATCATTTGCTCATGGAAAACTACGATTTGAACTATGTTACAAATTCATGTACTTAGCCATCCAAGTGACCATCTTGAACGGTCACTTCTATGTTTGAAGAAGTTAAGGGTACGAGTAGGGAACAAGTTTATTCAGGCCGGGACAGAGAGCAAAGTTTACTTCTCTTCTTTCATCCCCCCTTAGTAAGACCCGTACCATACAAGTAGTTTTGGTCATTGGTATTACAGTGACTGCAAAGTGGCTGCAATTACTGATTTTCTCAGAGTTAGGGCAGTAATTCTGTACTGAGCTTTTAAGCCAGGAAACTTTGCACGTGTTAAGATAACACAAATGAGGAAAGAATAATTTATTTCCATACCTGTCAACATCCTTGAACACTATTGACATGATTCAAAGTCTTTAAGTCTTGAAAAATTGGAAAATTTTTGTATTTTGATTTCCTGAAGTTTTGAACCTGTCATGTCACTACTTGTTTCTTTTTCATTTGTGATTTCAAAGATATAAAAATATACTGAATGAAAAAAACGTCTATGGTAGTCCTAGAAGAACAAAGAACAAGACACTCAATTTGTATGTCCTTTCTTTGATCTCTCTTTTCAATGACCATACAGGTTGAGAATTTACAAGATTTTTAGGACCCTGGGATGCCTATTTCCCATTAATTTTAACAGGAAAAGAGCTTTCAAATTCTTGAAGGAGTTTCAATAAATATTAATGGTCATTTCAAATTTCCAACAAGTGTATGAAAATTGTGGAAATTATCATAGCTCTTCCATGTAGAATATGTACATTCTATTTCATGGAGGACTCCTGTGTCTTACTGGGTTACGTTAAATGCACATCCCATATATATGATATTATGACTGACCACAAAGCCTCTCAAAAAGAATGTTCAATTTAGAATGAATATAAATAAACATGAGAGCCAACTCTGTTACAATTTACCTCCACTTCAAAATATATGTATATATAAAAGAACCAATGCAGTAATAGAAATTTTGCTAGTTTTCCACCCACTTTTCCACTTTTGAAGTCTTCACTCAGTTCACTTTCCACCTTTCTGGAGGACTGGTAATTGTTCCTAATAGTAATTAAAAGTCAAGGAAAGGATTCCTTTTCTCTGTCTTATGTGTAATTTTTTTTTTAATGCATACAGTGTTGGAACAGGCTAGGGTTTACCACCCAAACAAAACAGGCACACACAATAAAGCACTAATGCCAGGAAGCTGTACTGGTGTTCACCTAAACATAATTTTTAAAAGACATAATTGAAGGTTCTTGCTCACATGTTGCATGCTAGTCATTTCACAGTACATGACCTCTACTAAATGCAAGTGGTAGAAGAAAACCAATCTGCAGATATGCTTACCCAGAAAAAAGAAAATCTTTACATTAAAGTAGCTGCCCATTCCCACAACATTACACTAATGGATCTTTACTGAATTACTAGGAGCCAGCTCAGACAGATGTGGTATACAAAACCTACTGACTTTGTGTGAAAGAATTCTCAAGCATCTTGTGAAATATCAGCTGCTTTGTAGACTGAAATAGGATGAAAGTGCTGTGGATTCATAGACATTTGGAAGAATGGGAAGAGAATGAGGAGAAAACTAAATAACTCTTTGTCACAGTTGTAGAGACCAACCCAAGGAAAACTGTATCTATGATTTGCTTCTATTTGTAGTATATTATGAAGAAAGTGACTTCTCTATTCTGTAGCTCACATTTTTCAGTTTCACTGTGTCTCTGGACTGGTTCAAGTACTTAGGCTCAGATCCTACATACTTAAGACAGTATGGGTCTTATCGCTAAATCTCAAGTTTAGTGTCATTAACAGTGCTCTCGCCAGTCCTATGGTTCCCATCACTGGACCTTATCCAGACTCCCACTGACCAGGGGTTGACACCCTGGACTATCCTCATCGCCATCCCCATCCCCATGGAGATGCCTGATGACCCCATCTGTCCCCTCAACTGCCCTGATCCCTGGGTGGGACAGTGTGATGAGTCCTGGCTGAGAAGCCTTCTTGGCCACCTCCAGGAACCTCTGCTGTTCCTGGCCCCCAGCTGCCCCTCAGGGTGTCCTGGAGGCATGTTCCTCATCATGAAAGAACTAAAAACCAACTCTTCCTCTTCAAATCTTCACATCGGGTGCTGCCAGCTACCTTAATGAACTGCTTACATGGATGAAGCAGTCAAAATGGTGTCTAACCCTTGGGCTAGTGCCATATAAAATTTGGAACATCCTTACAATCTACTCTGTTTGGAGTGTTTGCACGTGCACAGGACTATTGCTGGAAAAGGGCATGTGTATAACATACTGCAGCAACTGAGCTCAGATTTCCTTTGGGACAGAGATGATGCTTCTCAGGCAGAAGCTCAAAATAAAGAAGTGGGTCTTTGGCCACTTGACAACGCAGAACACACTGCAGAACACATTTCTGGAAATCTAAGGACATGCCATGAATCAGGGAGGCTAGAAATCTGAGACGCTTTTTCAACCAAATGGAGAAATAGATGAGTTCATTTAGATGTAGAATGAACGTCCATGAGAGCAGAAACCTGACCTGTGTAACACAGACCATTACATTTCATGCAAATACTTTACTGCTGAGTCAAGTGCATAACTAAGTACATGGCAAACTAACCTGATCACCAACACTGCGGTTATGTTCTGTTGCTATAATAAGATCCGTATTTAAATGTTTCTAAAGCAGTTCTTGCACTAAGTATTCTCCCACTTTAGCCTGGTCCTTCACACCTTAATAAAATCAATGTAAAGGTGGCACCTGACTGTCTACAGAATTAGCCTGTGGCTACTCATATAATGAACTGCTGAACAACCCTTCAAAATATTTCTTATTGCAATTGGGTTTGGTGAGCTGCAGGCAGGTATTTCAGCACGTCTCTGGACTCTCCCATCGCAGCCTTTCCAATAGGGGTGTATATTCACTCATGGGCAGGGAGGGTCTTCACAAATTCTTTGTATGCTGAGAGAAGGGGGAGTGTTCTCTTTCTTCTTCTAAGATAATTATCCTCATTCCTCCCTTTCTTGCTCAGCAAAGAAACAGAGCAATTGACAATCCAAGTCTAAGTCCTGTTTGTGGTTTTCTGATTTTTCAGTACAGTTACTACTGTCAGAATGTTTATATTCTAATATTGTCTGATCATAGCATCTTACTACTTGCTTTCATAATTCTTTAATGGCACCTCATTTCAGGAATCTCAGAGCATATAGCTTTAATGCAGAAATACTATCTTTCTCTTTACTTCTGATTGTATTGATTCAATTATTTCCACTTCCACAACACTATTTTCTTTTAACATGGTTATTTATCAATGCCTATGCTCATCTCAAACCCCATATATTTCAAGTTATCTTTTCTGCCTTGAAGCTCTGCCTAATCGGCACACTCAGTAAGTTGTAATTATTGAGAACAATCATTTCAGAAAATTACACAGTGGTCTTTGGTTTTGCTGTTTATAAATATTACACATCTGTAGTTCAAACACATGGGCACTGCTCAACAAGCACCAGAACCCTACTCCTGTGTATGATAGGTTTTTAAGGTATGAACAGAGTGTCAGGGATCTGACAGTCACCTAAAAGTGGCTGATCGTGGTAAAAGAGCCACCCTGCCCCTGCCTCTGGCACTGCAGCTGCCACCACGAGGAGCGGGCACGGTGTAATGTCCCCCACCTCGCGAGGTGCACCCTCCTCACGCTCTGTGCTGGGGATGGAGTCATCTCCCGCACCCTGAGATAAACCCCTCTCCAAAATATATTTTCAGGACTTAGCAGATCTTTTGTGGAAGCTAAAAGACTTATTTCTCCTCCCGACTGCCTGGGTGAGAACTTTTGAAAAGTTATCTGCTTTGAACAAATTATTTGCTGATCACAAATAATGTCATTTTTGGGTGTTTGACATCAATTATTCTTTTCAGGAAAAATGCTTTGTTAATGAAAAATATTTCAAGACAAGAAGTAATTACAATTATAAACAGAACACAGCAATTACAAACAGAACACATTATTTGAAAATGTGCTTCCTTTCTTTCCTAAATAAATTTTAGAAATAACTGGTCACATTTTTTTTTTTTTCATAAAAATAAAGTTAAATTGTTGATTTCTGCTAAATGCACAACTGTTGAAAAATGAAGAATGCATAACTTAAAATTCAATGTCAGGAAAGTTTTAGGACTACAGGATATTAAACACAAAAGATATATGCTTATATTTTTCACTTACCAATGTTATTAGAGCAGATATACACAGAAAAGGCAAGTGTTTTGCACACAGATAATACTACTTAGATTTGTTTTGAAATCTAAGCAGTTGCAAAAAGGTCAGTAACTAAGCCATCCCTGTCTTCTCTGGCTTTTACTTCTGCGACACTGTTCCAACTGTTATCAAAGGAAAAATCAGCTTGCAAGAGATTTGGAAAACAAATGGCATCTATGGATTGAATATCTTAATTGGGGAATCACGTTAAAAGTTACAGGGCAGGGGTCACATTAACTTAATGCTGCCAGGAGCTTCCCTGTGTGGCTGCAGTCCCAGCTTTGAGAAGTTAAATGCATTTCTTGCTTTCTCTCTCAGAGCAAAGCCGTTGCTGCATTCCAGATCCAGGAGGCATCAACTACCTCTTTCAGAACTCAGGACAGGCATGAAATCCAGATGTTTGCTAATTTGAAATGCCTTCTTATATTTTCTGAGTTTGAACAAGAATATGGATTGCAGCTTGCAACAGAAGACAGCATGGTGTCTTAATGAGCAAGAATGCACAGACAAAAAAAAAACCCCAATGAAATCCCTGTCTCACTGAAGTAAAGCATAAAATTCCCACATA